>NC_056730.1:469785868-469850868 GCF_019279795.1 Protopterus annectens
GGAAATGCTGTTTTCCTTTATTCTGTAGATTGGGAAAGAAGGTTGGCAAATGAATGGACTGATTAAGAGCCACACTGGATACCACCTTGGGCATGAAGGATGGATTGGTTCTGAGGGACACCCTGTCCACATAAAAGAAGATGAAAGGCTCCACTGCCATAAGTGCCTGTAATTCCGATACCCTTCTAGCTGAAGTGATTGATAAAAATTCTTTCTTGGAAAACAGCTTTCCTTTTAAGTCTGCAGTAGCAACTGGTTCAAAAGGAGGTACAGTGAGTTTCTCCAAGACAAAGTTAAGGTCCCAGGCTGGGGTTGAAGCTCTCCTGGGTGGTCTTAAATTTCTGGCCCCTCTGAGGAACTGCTTGAGCAGTGGATGAGAGAAAAAGGGTGATTCTGTGTTATAATGAGCTGAAATGGCTGAGGCGTGGATTTTAAAGGAGGGAAAAGACAGGCCCTTCTGAAGCATCTCAATTAAGTATTGTAAAATCTGAGGTAAATTGGGAGCTGCTGTGCTCATCCCTTGAGATTGGTTCCAGGCAAAGAATCTTTTCCATTTTTCAGCATAAGATTTTCTAGTACTATGCCTCCTTGCCTCTAAAATGATATCCATCACAGGTTTGCTGAGGGATGGTAAAGGAGCGATTAAGTAATTAGCCAGGCTGCAAAGTTCAGTGTTAGAAGCTGAGGGTGCAGAATCTGGTTCGCCTGCTGAGACAGCAGGGAAGGAGTCTGAGGCAGGTGTCATGGAGATAACCGTGACACCGCACAGGAGGGCGCAACAGTGCTGGCGTGGCCAGTCTGGAGAAATCAAAATCATCCTTGGTTTGTCCTGTTTGATTTTTAGTGTACTTTGGAAAGCAGAGCCGGGGGGGGGGGGGGGCATAGCTTTTTCCAGCTGAAGAAGGACAGAGCATTCACCTTCCAGGCTTGTTTGTGGGAGTCCTTGTGCAAAACTTGTCAAATTGGTAGTTCTGGGGAAAGGCAGACAGGTCTGTATCTGGGTTCCCCCATTTGCTTGTCAACATGTTGAAAATCTTTGGTTCCAGTTTCCACTCGTGTGGGTCCATGAGGTTTCTGCTTAAGTCTGTCTGCCAGTGTATTTAATTTTCCTGGCAGGAACTGAGCTTGTAGGTGCACTTCGTAGCTCAAGGCTGTGTTCAACAATGCCATGGCTAGTCTGAAGAAAGGGTAAGAATGTGTACACTCTTGCTTGTTTATGTACCACATAACAGTGGTGTTGTCCGTCTTTACCATCAGTTGCCCTGGAAGAATGTGGTCCTTGAAAGCTGTCAGAGCATTCTGTACAGCTAACATTTCTTTTTGATTGATATGCAGGTGCATTTGACTTGGGTTCCATTTGCCCTGAATGCACTTCCCTGCCAGGTGAGCCCCCCATGCATAGTTTGATGAGTCTGTTAGGGTTTTGGCAGCAGGGGGTGGTGTGAAAGTTAGTCCCTTGTGTTGGTGGCAGGCCTCTGCCCACCAAAGGAACTCTAGGCGTAGGCAAGGTATGATAGGAATCCTTGTTTCTAGGTCTTGAGAATGTTGACACCATAGGCTTTTTAGATACCACTGTAGTTTCTTCATATGCAGTCTTGCATATGGAATTAGAAGAATGCAGGAGGCCATAAACCCCAAGGCTTGCAGTATTTGTTTTGCAGATAGCAGGGTTTTTGTGGCCACTTGTTTGAAGTAGGTTGTCAAATAAATTTGTTTCTCTGGCGTGAGATAAGCCATCTGGCAAGTTGTATTCAAGCTTGCTCCCAGGAATATAACTTGTTGACAGGGTACCAGGTGTGATTTCTTTTTGTTTATGGTGTACCCCAGACAAGTTAGAACCCTTTCTACATAGGCCAGATTCAAAAATATGTCCTGGCTTTCTGCCTGAATTAGACAATCGTCCAGGTATGGGTATATTTGAATATTTCTTTACCTGCAAAATGCAATAACTGGAGCTAGGCACTTTGTTAATACCCTGGGTGCAGTAGTTAAGCCAAAGGGCAGTGCAGAGAACTGACAGTGCGTGTAGCCTGCTTTGAAGCGTAGGTATCTTCTGCAAAATTCCCTGATTGGGATGTGCAGGTATGCTTCTTCTAAATCTAGTGTTGCGAACCAGGCATCTTTGCCTAGCATAGGAAGTAATTGGTGAAGAGTCAGCATCTTGAATTTTGGAATCTCCAAAAAGGTGTTTAGAGTAGACGGCTCCAGGATAGGAAGCCATGAATTGTTTTACCAGGAAAAGTCTCGAGTAGAAACATTGTCCCTTTTCCTCTTGTGGTACCAGATGAATAGCCCCCATGCTTGAGAGAGAAAGTACCTGTTTTTGGGCCTCTGCCCACTGATTTGGGGGTAGGTCCAGCCATCCACTTGGTGTTGTCAACGTGTGGAAGTGAAATGTGTATCCCTGGGACACTATTTAAAACACATTTGTCCTGGGTAATGAGTTCCCAATTCTTTGCATGAAGAGCAATCTTTCTTCTCAAAGGGGCAGTCGGTTGTTAAGTGCTTGGAAATTTTAAAATGAAGTCATTGAGACAGTTTACGAGTCTTATTATTCCCAGATTTGGAAGTGGAGGTCCACCACTGCTTAGTTCTGTGTGTCCCCTGGGACTGAAACCTGGGGTTTTTGCTGTGGCTGGATTTGGCTTGAGAAGTCCTGGAAGGGGCCTGTAAGGACCAATTCTTAGAGAGCCAGTGCCTACTAAATCTAGGAGGCTGAACTTGATCTTTAACAGTTTGCATAGATTTAGCTTTATCTTCCATCTTTTTAAGAATTTCCTCAGCCTTGTTGCCAAACAGACGGTCCTGATTTAAAGGAGCATCCAACAATTTACCTTAAACATGATCAGGCAAAGACTGCTCATTAAGCCAAGCATGCCTTCTGAGCACAGACCCAGTAACAGCAGCCCTGCAAGAGGCCTCTACTGAATCAAAACCACATTGCAAAGTACGTTTTCCAACTTGTTCATCAGAATGCATTAAATCCTTGTAATTCTTTATTTTCCACACAGTCAGGAATCAACATCACTTTCTGTTTAAGCAGTCCAACAACATGTTGCTGGTACTTTAGCATATGAAACTGGCAGTTTAAAGCCCTAATGGCCAAGGTTGCAGAAGTGTAAACCTTCTTACCATATCTATCCAGCGTCCTGGAGTCTCTATCAGAAGGGGTAGGATTTTTAGCAGTAGAAGCCTTAATGCCCTTGGGCCCTTGTGAAATAGTCTCTGGATCTGCAATAAGATTTTTGAAAAGGAACTTGTGGGACTCAGGGACCCTGTAGTACCGGTCAGGTTTTCTGGGAGCAGGAGGCAGGTTATCAGGGGCCAAACTAGATTCCGAAAAAGCATCATCAATGTCCAGTACAGGAGGAAAGTACAGTTTTGTACCTACCATAAATGTAGATGTCCGATAGGTATGCATCTGCAGTCCTAACATGTGGGTTGTCCTGCCTCAGGCAGCCCTTCGGTTGGCCGGATTCCAAAGTCTGGGTCTGGCCTCGGCTGATGTCGCACTTCACCCGACGTCATAGCTGCTGGGGTATAAAGGCATCAGCCAATGCCATTTTCCTCAGTGTTTCTTGCCCCAGATGCCAGGTGCCCTCTAGGAAGGCTAAATTTGGATAAATGCAGATAATTCCAAACAGTAGAGAGCAAAATATATATACATATATATACATACAAACAAATACACCATAATAGATTCCCCCAGCTAGCTAAAAGAGGGGTAAGTACCCTAGGAATACCACAGAGGGGAAGGAGGGTGGGTAATCCTGACTGCAGATGCATACCTAATCGGACTTCTACATTTATGGTAGGTACAAAACTGTACTATGTCCTTCAAGGATGCATCTGCAGTCCTAACATGTGGGTAGAATACCATAGCCAAACTGGGGGAGGAGGCACTACGATAAAGATGGTGTAGTCAAGATCCCTTGCAAAACAGCAGTTGCAAAACCTGCTCGGGATCTGGAGTATAAACGAAGATTATAATGCTTGGCAAATGTATGCATGGAGCTCCAAGTAGCAGCTTCTAAAATGTCTTTGGTAGCCACTCATCGTAGGAAAGCTGTAGTGGTGGCTGTAGCTCTTGTGGAATGAGGTCTGATATTTTCAGGAGTTGTCTTTCCATGAAAGAGTAGCAAAATCGAATGCAATTTCCTATCCATTTTGAGATAGTCTGTTTTGAAATTGCTTTTCCTTGCATTCCTGTTGCATATGCTACCAGAAGCTGGTCAGTTTTTCTGTTGGTCTTAGTTCTGTCCAGATAGTAGCGTAATTGTCTGTGCACATCCAAGGTATGTAGTAGTCTCCCCCCCCCCCGTTCTGTGGGTTGGGGAAGAATGTAGGTAAATGAATCGCTTGGTTCAATGATACTCTGGAGACCACTTTTGGCATAAAGGTAGGGTTAGTTCTCAGAGACACTCTATCCTGATGGAAGATAAGGAAGGGCTGTTCTGCCATTAATGCCTGTAACTCAGATACCCTTCTTGCTGAAGTGATTGCTAGCAGGAAAGCAGTTTTCCAAGACAAGAACTGTAAATCTGTTGTTGCTGCTGGTTCAAAAGGGGGAAGTGTTAACTTTTCCAGCACAAAGTTGAGATCCCATGTAGGTAAAGGTGGTTTCCTTGGAGGCTTTACATTTTTGATTCCTCTCAAGAACTGCCTGAGTAGAGGATGAGAGAAGACAGGAGGATCCATGTTGTATTCTGCTGAAATTGCTGATGCATGAATCTTAATGGAGGAGTAGGACAGGCCATTGTGGAACAGTTCTGCTAAGTATTCCAGGATGTGTGCTATGCTTGCCAATGAGACATTTTCTCCCTTTGCTGCACTCCAAATGAGGTATCTTTTCCACTTGGCTGAATAAGTTTTCCTTGTGGAGGGTCTGCGTGCCTCCAGGATAATGTCCTTAACCCTCTGAGATAAATCTGGGTTATTTTGTTTTATGCAATATTCCAAGCAGCTAGCTGCAGTGTTTTCAAGTTTGGATGTAGGATCTTGTAGTTGTTCTGTGTTAGAAGTAAGGGACATAGAGGTAGAGGCCATGCGTGTGTCCGAGACATGCTTCTCAGTAGCGGGTACCAATGCTGCCTCGGCCAGTCTGGAGCTATCGGGATTACCCTTGGCTGATCCTCTTTGATCTTCAGTAGGACTTTGTACATCAAAGGTAGAGGTGGGAATGCATATGCTGTCAGGTTTTTCCAGCTGAAGGAAAGGGAGTCCACCCTCCAAGCAAGTGGGTGGTATGCTCTTGTGCAGAATTTCTTCAATTGGTGGTTGTGTGGGGAGGTGAACAGGTCTATCTCTGGTAGTCCCCATTCGTTTGTTATGGCTTTGAAGATATCTGGATGCAGCATCCATTCGTGAGCATCCGTGGTAGTTCTGCTTAAGGTGTCTGCTAGTGAATTTTCTTTTCCTGGTACAAATCTGGCCTGAAGTTGAATGTTGAGATTCAGGGCCACATTCCACAGGTCCATTGCCATCCGGCATAGAGGATATGAGTGTGTTCCTCCCTGTTTGTTGATGTACCACATAACTGTGGTATTGTCCGTCCTTATCAGCAGGTGACCTTGTTGAAGGAGTGGTCTGAATGCCTGGATCGCATGTTTCACTGCCAGCATCTCCGTTCCTCCCTGTTTGTTGATGTACCACATAACTGTGGTATTGTCCGTCCTTATCAGCAGGTGACCTTGTTGAAGGAGTGGTCTGAATGCCTGGATCGCATGTTTCACTGCCAGCATCTCCTTTAGATTTATGTGTAGATTCAGCTGGTCTTGGGTCCATAGGCCTTGTATACACTTGTCCACCATGTGTGCCCCCCAGCCTAGGTCTGAGGCGTCCGTGGTGATGGTCTGGCTTGGATGAGGTTTGTGGAAAGGCAATCCTCTGTTCAACTGACAGGCCTGAGCCCACCACAGGAATTCTTGCTTCAGGCATGGAATTATTGGAACCTGGGCTTCTAGACTGTGCTTGTGTTGAGACCATACATTCCTTAGGTACCATTGCAACTTTCTCATATGCAGCCTGGCATGCGGAATCAATATTATGCAGGATGCCATGTAACCCAGGGCTTGCAGGACTTTCCTTGCAGTAAGCTGAGTTTGTGTTGTTAATGTCATGAAATAGACTGGCAGTTGCTTTTGTTTTTCTTCTGTGAGAAAAGCCATCTGAGTTGTTGTATCCAGTTCTGCACTCAAAAATGTTATCCTTTGGGATGGTACTAGTCTTGACTTTTGCATGTTGACTGTGTATCCCAAGGCTTGCAACAGTTGTATGACATTTTCCAAATCTTTTGTTAATTTTGCCTTGTTGTCCGCTTGTATTTAGGCAGTCGTCCAGGTATGGGTAAATTTGAATTCCCTGAAGCCTGCAATGAGCAATTATTGATGCCAGGCATTTCGTGAATACTCTGGGCGCAGTAGATAAGCCAAAGGGCAATGCTGAGAATTGATAATGCTCTGATCCTGCAAGAAATCTGAGGTGTCTTCTGCAATCTGGTCATATAGGGACATGCAGGTATGCCTCCTTGAGATCTAGAGTCACCAGCCAAGACTCCTTGCCCAGCATGGGAAGAAGTTGCTGGAGGGTCAGCATTTTGAATTTTGGAACAATGAGGTATGTGTTCAGTGCGGACAAGTCGAGAATAGGTCTCCATTGATTTTCTTTTCTTGGTACAAGGAAAAGCCTGGAGTAAAATCCTTGGCCTTGTTCCATAGGCGGTACCTTTTCTATAGCTCTCATCCTTAGTAAGTTGCGGATTTGTCTTAGAGCGTCTGTTTTTTGGCTTGGTGGTAGGTTTGGCATTCCTCTCTTTTTTGGTAGAGTGTGGAAGTGAAACCTGTAGCCCTTGTCTATTGTTTGTAAAGTCCATTTGTCTCCTGTAATGTAATGCCAGTTGTCGGAAAATAAGGCTAGCTTTCCGCCCAAGGGTGCTTCCAGTTGTTCCCTGGTAGGCGGAACCAGAGCCAAGTCATTGTGTCTGTCCTGTGGAAGTGGTTGTAGTTGAATCTGTGGCAGCACTTCTCTGGTTGGTAGGTTGCCACTGACGTCCCCTGTAGGCACCCCTGGATTGACCTCTGCCTCTTGGGCGTATATTTCTGCCTCTCTGTGCTCTGGAGGTGTCTGGAAAGGACCAATTCTTCGAAGGCCAATTTCTGCTAAACCTCGGAGGTTGGACCTGTAAGAAATCCTTGACTGTTTGAACAGATTTTGCTTTTTCTTCCACCTTCTTTAGAACCTCCTGTGCAGGGGAGCCAAACTAACTTTGTTTCTCCATAGGAGCATCTAGGAGTTTTGACTTAACATGGTCTGGTAAGGATTGTTCTTTTAACCAGGCATGCCTTCGAATCACTGTTCCAGTCATAGCTGATCTAAAGGAAGCCTCCAGTGCATCATAGCCACATTTTAAGAAATGGTTACTGACCTGCTGAGAGTTATGTACCAAATCCTGAAGGGACTTGCGGTCTATAGGTTCAGGAGAGGATAGTTTTTTATTTAGCTGGTCTAACAAAAATTCCTGGCACTGAATCATGTGAAATTGACAGTTTAAGGCCCTGGCCGAAAGAGTAGCAGAAGTATAAACCTTTTTACCCAATCTCTCTAATGCTCTAGATTCCCTTTCAGAGGGAAGAGGGTTTTTGGCAGAGGCAGCTGCCACACCTTTAGGGCCCTGTGAAATGGTTTCAGGGTCTGCAACAGGAGCCTTATACAAATGGTAGTGTGCGCTTGGCAGGGGCCGGAGGAAGAGAATCAGGGGCAGTACAGGCATCATTATATGCATCATCAACAACTGTTAGTACTGGAGGAATGGCTAAAGGCCTATGCTGTGGTAAGTGTAAAAAAAGTCCTTAGCCTTTTCCTTGAATCTGAAAAATCCTGGCCCTGCCATTGGAAGTGTTCCCTCATAGCATGCAAGGTTTTCCCAAAAGAAAATTCTTCAGGAGGAGAAGCAGAAGGAATGGAGTCTTCTGCATCAGAATCCTCATAAGGAGAATATGGGCCTTCCTGAGGGTCTGAAATATCTGAGTCATCCGAGGAATAGTCTGTAGAGACAGGTTCCGGGGGTTCAGTCCTAGGCCTCTTATCTGGAGGGGGGTTGAGAGGCCCTGTCTGGGTGAGGTTGGGATCCCCTGATCAAAGAAATGAGATCCTCAGCCAGGCTGAGTATTTGGGAACTAGAGGTAGGCCTGTGCGAGGGAGTTTTAGCAGGTAAGGCCTTAGAAGATTTAGCTGCTTTAGCCCTGGAAAAAGCCTTGATAGACATAGAAGCAGGGGGTCTAGCAGCCCCACGTGCAGGGGTAGATATGTCTAAAGGAATAGTGTCTGACAAATCCTGGGTGCCTGCTTCTGTAGCAGTAATTTCAGTAGCAGATTCAGCCATGCTCTGTGAGGCCTCGGCTATCGGAGGCATGCTTTCGGCCGAAGGAAGAACCGAGGACTCTGTTTCAGCCGAAACCGAGACACTCGCGGTTGGCCTAACTGTGGTTTCAGCCGAAACCGCGGACCGCGAGTGTCGGTCCTTTTCCTTGCGCTTTTTAGCTAATTGTGAAGTCGGAGTCTCCGACGGCATTTTGTATGCAAAAGCGGGACCAAAAAACTCCTCTGCGAACTCAGACTGACGTCCAAGCGTCCGTCGGTTGAAGGAAGCACAGGCTAGACAAGCTGATACGTCGTGGTCTGGGCCTAAGCAAGGAAGGCAGTGACGTAAGAGTGGAAATCCTTATGAGGTATTTGTTTCCCACAAGTTAAACAATTATTTACTTTGTCTGACATCAGCTGAGGCAAGAAAGAGCCCCCAACGGGGTACTTAGCTTTTTAGAAGTCTTCGGTAGTAGAAATCTCTGGATCTGACCGACCAGCACTTGCGAACAGCTTCTGCTTCGGGCACTGCGCGGCAAGAAAGACTGGGGAAAATGGCATCGGCTGATGCCTTTATACCCCAGCAGCTATGACGTCGGGTGAAGTGCGACATCAGCCGAGGCCAGACCCAGACTTTGGAATCCGGCCGACCGAAGGGCTGCCTGAGGCAGGACAACCCACATGTTAGGACTGCAGATGCATCCTTGAAGGACATCTGCTAAAGGCCTATGCTGAGGTAGGAGAAGGAAATCCCTAAGCCTCTTTTCTGAAATCAGAACAATCCCGGCTTTCCCAGTGGAAATGCTCCCTTAGAGTATGTAAGGTTTCCCCAAAAGAAAAATCCTCATGAGGGGAAGCAGAAGGAATGAAGTCCTCTGCATCAGAATCTTCATAAGTAGATAAGGGCACATCCAGATCATCAGAAGAATCAGGAAAAACAGAATCCTGATCAGAAGATTCATAATCAACTTCAGTCCTAGGCCTCTAAGAAGGGGGGGGGGTTGAGTACCCCTGATTAGAGTTATTAGATCTTCAGCCATTCTTATATATTTTTTTGAGCATGTTGCCTGGGCGTCGTTTTTTTTTTTTTTTTTTTTTAGACATGGATCGAAATTCAGGCCTAAGTAAAGAAGGAGGCGTCTGTTTAATATGCAAGTCCATAGGCCTGAATACACCCTCAGAAGCCGGTGCCTGCACAGTGGCTCCGGACCCATCCAAGGTAGAGACACCCACGGGTTCCATAGTTGAAGAATCTCGCGGCATACTGGACTCCGAATGGGTCTCAGTAGAGGCCTGCGAATCAGTAGTGGGTATCAGGGGCTGCAAAAGTGCCTCACTGAGTACCGGCGAACTGGCGACTGGCTTAGAAGCGTCGTCGGCAGTTTTGGACCTCGGCGGCCTGTCTCTGTCTTAATCTTTGCGTTTTTTCAGAATCCCGGTAGATGGATGTCTAACAGACGACATTTCTGGATAATTAAACCAAGAACCGAAACATTTAGAGGCGAAAATATACAGACGACTGATGCGCTGATTAAATAAAGCACAAAACCGACAGCAAGGTACGTCGCGGTCAGGGCCTAGGCAAGGTATACAGTACGAATGAAAATCTTTATGAGGTATTTGCTTTCCACAAGTAATGCAATTATTAACTTTTACTGACATTGGAAAGGAGCAAGAAAAAGTTTCCCCAACGGGGTACTTAGCTTTAGTTGAAGACTCTGATTCTGAAACTTGAAAGTGAAAATTTCAGGAGTCGGCCGACCGGCACTTGCGAACTGCTTCTGCTTCGGGGCACTGCAAGGCAAGGAAAGACTGATGTAATTGCGTTGGCTGCATGTTTTATACCCCTGACGACCTGATGTCATGGAAGAAGGGACAGCAACCGACGCAGGACCCAAGATTTTGCTAATCAGGCCGACTGAGGGCTACCTGCAAGCAGATAACCCAAATGTAATGACTGCAACAGTGAAACACGAAGAACATCCAAAGAAAAAAAATCTTGCCTATACAGTAAAAGAAGACATACGCCACCTTATCTTACATACAGTACCCACCATTCTCTTTTCAACCCACAACCCCCCAGCTACACATTCTGATGCAGCAGAACTATTACATTTTAGAATAAAGACATGATTCCACCTCGTGACAGCAGACTGTAAACACAAAACAATCACCCTTGTTGATTCGGTCAATTTCTTTGGGACTTGCAAAACACACAACTTGGTCACATCCTACCTGCTGAAACTA
The DNA here is from genome assembly GCF_019279795.1 of Protopterus annectens. Classification (NCBI taxonomy): domain Eukaryota; kingdom Metazoa; phylum Chordata; order Ceratodontiformes; family Protopteridae; genus Protopterus; species Protopterus annectens. The sequence goes on from NC_056730.1 coordinate 469,796,474, forward strand.
AAGCCCCCAAAATGCTGTCTGTGGAAACTCCTTAACTACTCTACTGTCTGTGTGTGTCTGTGTGTGTGTAATTTTATTCCAAAAAGCGGTTTGCACAGAAACTACAACAAAAGGAACCCTAAAGCTTTTCCTAACATGACCCATAAATTAATGTTTTTTTTAAACTACAGACCAAAATAGAGGACAGACCACATATAAAAATAGATGGCAAAGTTAAGAACAATGACTTAATGTGAATGATTTCCCTTAATTCTCAGTTTTCAAGTCAGGGACACGTTTCACATAGAGGAGCCAAATTCAAAAAAACACAGATGTGTAAGTAAATTTACCATAACAATTAAAGGACTGAACAACCACTGCTGCATTAGCCTACGCTGCATCAGTTATATCATGCAAGGATATACTACCTGGCCAGCTTTCAGTGTACCTTTGATGCACCCAAACCTTTGGGCAGTTTAAGATGAACCAAAACTCAGCTCTGGGCACCAGGACCTACAAAGCTATCAGGCTGAAGACCTGAGCATAATACTAGGAAAATTAAAAATCCACTCCCTGGCATTAAAAAACAAAAAAAACAAAACAAAAAAAAAAAAAAGTACCACACGCATGCACACATGTATGTGCATGCACACGCACAAGGGTGGAGAGAGGGAGGAAGTAGCTACTGCTGCAGTAATCACTCAATCATCTATTGTCATGGTAAGTTTAGTTACACAACTATGTTCTTTATATTCATGACTGTCACATAGCCTAAGCTACATGGTTGACTACCACAGCTTAACATGACTGGTAGGAGGAAGGATGAGACTCTAGGATTAACAAGCACTAGACCTGGAGAAGGAATCTAGTTTATATTGCTTTGTATACGTTTATACAGGACGAAACTGCTGCTTCTAGAATACATCTATAATCAAACCCTTTCCAAATGGCCACAAATGAAACCATGGTTCTAGTAAAAAGAACCATGAACCTGCGTGGAATTTTTCTGTGGTGGATGCATTGTGGTACATGTATCAAAAGGTAAATACACAAATTTACAAATAGTTGTCGTCGCTCATTTGTCTCTGTTACAAATAAAGCGGCTTGGGGTTCCGTTCAGATGCTTTAATATATACAAACACATCAAGATGGGCAGCAGCATCTTTAAATACAAAACAAACTAACAAACAGAGCTTACATACATGTTCACACCTCAACGGCCATCTACAAAATGGCAGTCAGGCTTGCATGTGCTCAGTACTTCTACTCTAGTGCAAGCCCTTGGATAAAAGCCCTTGGATTAAGGGTATATATACACATGCATATTGATCTACATCCTCCCTCTTACAAAGACTGCCCTTCATGCAAAAGGACATCAGATAGTAATGCATGCCTATGTTCATGTCGAGGTTGCTTCATATCTGCTACAGGGTTTAGAGTTCCTATCACATCTTGTGACATAAATTGGGACTAAAATTAGCAACAGGAGTCTGTGGTGCACAACTCATATCAGAAACTTCTGGATTCATCAAAGGAACAGGACTGTCTTCTGGAACTTCCTCTGAAATTGGAACACGAGACAACTCACTTTGAGATAAAGAGCTTTTCGCACAGGCTATTTGCTGTGGCATAAGCTCAGACACCAGTCTCAAACGCTTTTGATTCCACCTAAAAGTTGCTTCTTTTGATTCTACAATGTACGACCTCTGCTCTGGACAAATATTCTTCGCAACACCAATCCGATCAGAACCTTTGGATATTTGCATCCTTACCACTTCTCCCTCTCGTAATAGATAGAGTGATCTGCTGGTTTTATCACAGTAGGAGTTCTGGGTTAGGCACTTCAGATTAGCGAGAAATAATCTGTTGTTCTTGACACATGAGACAAGCCAGAATCACATTAGCAATCAGTAGTCAACTGTTGGTTCCGACAGAAGTCTCCAAGCAGGTGAACCAAGAGGTTTATCTCAAGGAACATTTCTGAGATTTAGGAAAACATTAGTATCACCTTGTTTTGACTTCTCAAGTAACTGTTTTGCACTTTGAACTACATGTTCTGCCAAACCATTCGATCTCAGATACTCGGGACTACTTGTGACAAGAGCAAAGTCCCATTATTCTGGGAATCTCAAATTGTTGACTTGTAAACTGCTTGCATTGTCAGAAATAACTTTGTGCAGGCTTCCATGGACAGCAAATTAGAAGTTATGTACTCACCATAACGTTCCATCTGAGTAGGTGTATTCATTTGTCTGCAACCTGTGGGTTATGGATCCGACATCGGATCCGAACCGGCATGGTTTACCAGCTATGGATCCAAGCTCTCAGCGCCTCCCCTCACCCATAATGCCCTGCTCTCCCTACATGACCTCAGATCGAGTTTGCCAACAGCATAAACACCCTGAAAAGGGTAACACAACATATGCAGGAAACTGAAAGGCCAGGGGGATAGGAGGGCGGGATGGTTGCAGACAAATGAATACACCTACTCAGATGGAACGTTATGGCGAGTACATAACTTCTAAATCTGAAGTAGGAGATTCATTTGTCTGCAACCTGTGGGACAGAGTCCCCAGCTACCTGAATCTTGGGCGGCCATCATGGAAGGATATTCCGGAGCACCGCGGAGCCAAAGGATGTTCTACCTCTAGATGCAAGATCCAACTTATAGTGGGAAATAAAAGTATGAGATGAAGCCCACGTGGCTGCTGCACAAATATCATCTAGAGGAATACTAGCCTTAAAGGCGGCCGAGGTAGAGACTGACCGGGTTGAATGGGCATGTACACCCTCCGGTGCGGGCCTTCCCGAAGCTTGATAAGCTAGTAAGATACATTGTGAAATCCAGCGAGATAATGAGACTTTGGAAATTGGCTTGCCCAAATTAAATTTAGCAAAGGAAATGAACAGCTGGTCAGATTGCCTATGACCAGCAGTCCTGTTTAGATAAAATCTAAGTTGCCTGTGAACGTCTAAGGAGTGAAGCTTGTACTCACCCTTGTTTTGATATTTGGGGAAGAAAACAGGGAGGTTAATGGATTGATTAATGTTTGCTTCAGAAGCTACCTTAGGAAGAAAGGACGGGTTGGTCCTGAGGAAAACACGGTCCAGATGAAAGACCAAGTACGGAGGTTTAGCTGATAATGCTTGAAGCTCTGAGACTCTCTTGGCCGAAGTAATGGCTACTAAGAAGGCAGTCTTGAAAGATAAGAATTTCAGATCTACAGTAGCCGCAGGTTCGAAGGGGGGAGCGGTCAAGGCTTGAAGAACTAAGGAAAGGTCCCAAGGAGGAACCGCTTGCTTTATAGGGGGCCTGAGAAGAAAGGTACCTTTAAGGAAAATCTTACACAATTTGGCAGACATCAGTGGACCGGAGTCATGACCAATGTGACAATGAGAAATTGCTGCAAGCTGTACTTTGACCGTGGAACTGCTGGCACCATCATTAAAAAGAGTGGTTAAGAAGTCAAGCACCAAAGGGAGAGGAACTGTGAAGGGGTTTAGGCCTTGCCGTTCCGCCCACAAAGAGAACCGCTTCCACTTGCTACGGTAGACTTTCCTAGTGGATGGCTTTTGAGCTGCCACCAGGATGGCCTTAACAGGGGACGAAATACCGGGAGTCCTGATCAGGAGTGGAACTGGAGCAGCCAAGCGGTCAGCTTGAGGTTGTCCAGGTTCGGAGGAGATAGATGGGATGGATGAGAAATCAGATCAGGAATGGGATCTAGAATCCAAGGAGGATTCACTGAGTGAGACCTTAGGAAGGGGAACCAGATCTGTCGAGGCCAAAAGGGAGCAATGAGAATCATTCTGCATCCCAGCCGAGAGGCTTTCTGAAGAACTTGGAGCATCAGAGGCAAAGGGGGATAAGCATAAAGAAGACTGGGTGGCCAAGCATGCACCAGAGCGTCTCTTGGAGAACCTCCGGGAGGAGGTATCAGGGCGAAAAAACTGTCGCATTTGGTGTTTGAGGGAGACGCAAAAAAATCGCAACAAGGAGTTCCCCACTGTGCGAAGATGCGTTCCGCTACCTGAGTATTGAGAGACCACTCGTAGGGGGTGAGAATGGTGCGACTGAGTTTGTCCGCCAGGATGTTGGACCGACCCGGAATATGCGTTGCTATGAGAAAGCGGTTGGTGGAGATTGCCCATTCCCACACTCTCATGGCTTCTCGACAAAGGGGTAAGACCTGGTTCCTCCTGTTTGTTGATATACCAGACAACAGACATGTTGTCCGATTGAATCGCAATTGTTCCCAAGGGAAGAAAGGCCTGAAGTGCTAACGCTAAGAGCACTGCTCTCATCTCTAGGACATTGATATGCAGCAAGGTCTCTGAATCGCCCGTGCCTTGGACCGTCCGCCTGCAAAATACTCCCCACCCGAGGCGGAGGCGTCTGTGGTCACCGTGGCGAGAGGGGGAGAGGCACAAAAGGGGCGGCCTCCGTGGAGATCTGGAGACTGTAGCCACCACAGGAGGGACCGCCTGCATGCTTTGCTGATCGCAATGGGATGATGCATAGGAAGAGCAAGATACGACCACTGAACCATGAGGGTCCATTTAAGAATACGATATTGAACCTGGCGAGAGGAAGAAGCGCAATCGCTGCCGCCATGGACCCTAGGGCCCTCAGGACCAACTCCGCTGGAACTGAATTTGCGTGGAGAATGGCCCGCACCTGGAGCTGTAGGCTTTGCACTCTGTCCGCTGTGAGGAAAGCTCTCAGTCTCCTCGTGTCTAACCTGGCACCTATAAAATCTATGAGCTGAGTGGGTGCTAGGTTGGATTTTTTTGTGTTTATCGTGATGCCCAGGCGTGGAGCAAGATGGAGAAAGGAGTCTCGCGCCAAGAGAAGTAGATGCCTTGTTGGGGCGGTGAGAAGCCAGTCGTCCAGGTAAGGAAAGACCTGCACCCCCTGAAGCCTCAGGTGGGCCGCTACCACTGCTAATACTTTGGTGAACACCCTGGGGGCTGTGGTGAGACCAAAGGGAAGGACCCGGAATTGGTAGTGACTGGCTCCCAGCCGAAGCGGAGAAACCTCCTGGCGCCTGTCCATTAGTATGTGGTAGTACGCATCCTTGAGGTCTATGGAGCACATCCAGTGATTTTCTCCCAGAAGGGGGAGAATAGACTGCAACGTGACCATTCGGAACTTCTCCTTGGGAACTGCCAGGTTCAAGAGTGAAAGGTCTAAAATTGGTCTTAGATCCCCCGTCTTTTTGGCACTAAAAAGAACCTGGAGTAGAACCCTGATCCGATCTGGTCTGGGGGGACGGGCTGGATGGCTCTTTTCTTTAGCAGATGGCCAATTTCTGCCAAAGCGGCCTCCCACTGACCGGGTGGAACGTCGGGGAGGGACTTCAATTTTGGCAAGTGAAGAAAGGGGATACGGTATCCTCTGGATATAATCTGGAGAACCCAGCGGTCTGATGTTATGGACTCCCATGCCGCTAGGTGCTCCGAAAAACGTCCCCCGACTGCCTCCAGAGTGGAGCAGCCGGGCAACCCCTCAGGGCTGCTGCGTGGGCCGTTCAGAGAAGGGTTCTCTGGACCCGAAGTTCCTAGGAGCCCCTCTGCCCCTCGGGCGGCGTCCTCCCTGTCCTCCTCTGCCACGGAAGGACTGGTTGTCCGCAGCAGGCTGGGATTGCTGCAACTTCTGGAACCACATCTTCTTCTGACCCTTTTGGTTCCTAGAATAGGGCCTCTGGGGTGCAGAGAAGCGGATTCCGACGGTAGACAGCGTCTTCCCGTCCTTCTCGCTCTGGGTCAAAGTGTCGCGAACAGTCTTGCCAAAGAGGGCAGAACCATCGAAGGGGGCGTTCGCAAATGACGCCTTGAAGGGCTCTGAGAAATCACAATGACGGAGCCAGGCCTGACGTCTAGTAACTAGGCCTGCCCCTGCGGCTCTAGCGGCACCTTCCGTAGCATGGGACAGTAGCCGCATAGAGGTATTAGTGACGGACCTGAGAGTGGCCATGCGGGTGGAGTGCAACACTTTGTCCTCCTCCGACATGGACTCTGGAGGGGATGCAGCGTATTCTTTTATAAGATCGCTGCATCCTAATCACGTGTGCCAGATAGTTTAGCCCTCACCGAAGGTCGCTGAACTAAACATCCGCTTCCCCAAGCGGTCCATCATCCGAGACTCCTTGCTCGGGATGGACTGAGGACTCTCCTGAGCAAGTTCCCTCTTGGTGGCCACCGCCGTCAACATGGCATCTACCGGAGGCCCCTTACTCCAATGGGCACTGTCAGCCGGGACTGAGTATACGGTCGGGCCTTTTGGGATTGGCTCCACGGTGTCCGGTTCCTTCCACGCCCTGGTGGTAATGAGGTCCACCAGGGGTCGGCAGGAGGGACACCCAAGAGGTAGACGGGCCCGCTTCAAATGCCTCCAAGAACACGGACTCGTCCGAGGAAGACTTGGGGCAGACCATCCCCTTATGCGGAGCATTTCCATGATGTCTCCAAATGAGTCATCCTCGGGGTGACCTTGGGAGCCTTCCTTCCTCCAAATCCGTGTCTTCTGAGAGACTCGGGAGTCAATGTGCCTCCTTTTGCACGTATGTTTGCGGGGAACATCCTCCGGGGCTGTCAGAGGACTCCTCGCAAACAGTGACCTGTTCCAGGGGAACAGCTTGGGGCAAAGGAGCGGGCTGTCCCAAGGGCCGGATGGTGGAAGCCTGACCCAGTGCAGATGGAGCTGGACGGAGCGAAGCAAGTGCCGGGGTCCGAGACCCTCAACAGGGCCCTCTCCACTACATCAAAAGCCGAAGGGGAGCCGACCTCGACCAAAGGATCCGACAATCGGCTCCCCCTCGGATCCGAGGAGTGGATCGGAGCCGGCGCCGAAGCACTGTGATCCGAAGGGACAGTGCGCTCCGACACAGACGGCGCCGAAGGAGCACTGATCCCCCTGGATCCGAAGCTCGGATCCAGGATCCGAGAGGTCGGATCCGAAGCACAAGGCAGGGTCGGATCCGAAGTACCAAGTACTATCGGAGCCAACCCACCCCCGGCTCCAAAGCTGCTCGGCTCCAAATGCTCCGAACCCGGGTAGCGGGTCGGAGAAGGAGCAATTGGCTTGAAAAAAGGGGTCGAGCTCCCCCCCAGAGGGGGGGGGAGGCAACAGCACTCCCATCTGCATCTGGGCCTGGATGAACCTTCTCATCATCTGGTCCAGATCAGCGTCTGACAGGCTATAGGTTGATCTCGACGAGGCTACCGAGGTAGGCCTTGAGTGCCTTCTGGATAGCCTCGACGGAGATCGGGTCTCCTCCTCCTCAGGTCCCGGTGAAAAACACACAGGAGACCGGAGCCGAGGAGGGGGAGAGCCAGCAGACAAGGAGGCCGGAGGAGAAGCCCGCTTGGCTGGCGGGGCCGAAACACAGGTCTCGGCCCGCCGCTTATGGTGCTTCTCCCTCCGGTCCTTCTTTCTAGCTTCCCCCTCCTCCGAACCACTACAGGGAGGTTGAGTCCCAGGAGGAGGAGGGGGAGCTGGAGGAGATAACCGTAGAAACGGTTACCCCCGAAGGAGCGGAGGCCGGAGCAGAGTCCGGTGGCAAAAGACCCGCCAAGACAAGCTTGGACCTCCGCTCCTTCAATGCCCTGGAGTTGAACCCTGCACAAATGGAACATCCAGAAGTGAGGTGTTCAACCCCAAGGCATCTACCGCACCAAGTGTGGCCATCAGCCGGGGAAAGCTTATGGCCACACTCGGAGCACTTAGAAAACACTGCTTTGGGTTGTTCAGACATCCCAAGTACACAAAAACGTTACTTAAACTAGGATAAAAGTAAAAGTAACTAAAGCACACACAGGCCCAAACACACACTACGCTACCAGCGAGGGGAGGGAAAAGTAAAAATTAAATTTAAAACACTAAAAGTATAATCAAGTAACAGGGAAACCTAAACTTTCTCACAACTTTCACACAAAATTACAAATTTAAACACTGTAAATACTAGAAAAATAGAAGTTATGTTCTTACCATAACGTTCCATGTTAGTTGTCTTCTTCTCGCCTTCTTCTTGCTGTATGGGTTCGGAGCCGACCTCGCCCGACTGCCACTCTAAAAGCTCGAGAGTTGGTTCCACCGGCTCGAGGCTCCCCTTATATCCCACAATGCTAGGCGAGAGTTACCTCAGATCTCGTTTGTAAGCTAACCCCAGCTTATAATAGTAACAGAATAACTCTAAACAGAGTCCACCTCTAACAACAGGAAGAAAGAAGGGTGACCTACATCCTGATCCAGGAAATATGCACAACAGCATATGCCTAAGAAAGAGGTGGTAGAAAGAGAGGTCACAATCACAACTCCTCTAGGTCTGTCCAGGCCAGGGGAAGGAGGGTGGGGCCTTAAGAAGAAGCGAGAAGAAGACAACTAACATGGCACGTTATGGTAAGAACATAACTTCTATATGTTAAGTTGTCTATCTCGCCTTCATTCTTGCTGGATGGGACAGCCCCTAGCACCTTGTCCCGGTGGCCTAACGGAACAGACTCCTGAGAACAGTGGAACCAAAATTAGCTCTATGCCTAGAAGCTAAATCCAACTTATAATGAGAAATAAAAGTGTGAGGAGTAGCCCAAGTAGCCGCTGCACAAATGGTGGCAATAGGCAGTCTGTCTTGGAAGGCTAAAGAAGTAGCCAAAGCTCTGGTGGAATGGGCTTTAGGTTTATTAGGCAATTTTTGGTGTCTAATTTCATATACAAGGGAAATCAAAGATGTTAGCCATCTGGATAATGATACCTTTGAAACTGAAAGTCCCTTTCTGCTTTCCGCATAGGAGACAAACAGCTGATCAGATTTTCTGAATTGTTTTGTTCTATCCAAGTAGTACCTCAATTGACGATGAACATCCAGGCAGTGTAATTTTTGTTCAGACCTATTGGAATACTCTGGAAAAAAGACAGGGAGGTCAATGCTTTGGTTTAGATTTGATGTCGAGACCACCTTAGGCAAAAAATACGGATTAGTTCGTAAGGATACTCTGTCCTTATGAAACAATAGATAAGGAGGTCGACAGCTGAGTGCTTGAAGCTCTGAAACTCTTCTGGCTGAAGTAATAGCTACCAGAAAAAGAGTCTTCCATGATAGCAATTTTAAAGAACAGGAGACTGCAGGTTCGAAAGGGGGAAGAATCAAAGAAGCAAGTACTAAATTTAGGTCCCAAGGAGAAGGAGGATTTCTTATAGGAGGTCTGAGAAGAAAAACTCCTTTCAAAAAGGCTTTGCAAAGCTTGTGGGACATTAAGGTAGATTCAGAAATACCCACATGAAAGTTAGAAATAGCTGCCAATTGAACTTTAAGAGTAGAGGGAGATGAACCTGCATGGAAGAGTTCAGCTAGAAAATCAAGGACTAATTGGATGGAAGCAGTGAAAGGATCTATGTCCTTTCTTGAGCCCAATATGTGAAGCGTTTCCACTTACTCAAATAAATCTTCCTAGTGGAAGATTTATGGGAAGCTATCAAAATATCTCGAACAGAGTGAGATAATTGAGGAAGCCTGGCTAAGGTTGGAACTGGAGGAACCAAGCAGTGAGGTTCAGAGAGGGGAGGGAGCGATGAAGCTGACCCGACTGATGGATCAAAAGATCTGGAACTAGGTCCAGATTCCACGGTCGCTCCAAAAGAAATTGATGTAGAAAGGGGAACCATACCTGTCGAGGCCAGTAAGGAGCAATGAGGATCAATGAGGCCTTCTGAGCGATAGCTTTCTGTATCACTTGAGAGATTAGTGGGAAGGGAGGAAAAGCATACATAAGTCCCCGGGGCCAAACTTGGACTAGAGCGTCTCTGCTGGGTTGGCCTGGTAAAGGGAATAGAGTGAAATATTCTCTGCACTTGCTGTTTTGGGGAGTAGCAAAAAGATCGCAGCAAGGCTGACCCCACTTGAGGAAAATTTCTCTCACCACAGAGTCTTTCAGAGACCACTCGTGAGGCATGAGGATTGCTCTGCTCAACTTGTCCGCAATTTGATTGGACTTCCCGGGGATGTGCGTTGCTATCAGAAACCGCTGAGAAGAAATCGCCCATTGCCACAGTCTGAGTGCTTCTCGACACAGGGGGTATGACCTGGTTCCGCCTTGTTTGTTGATGTACCACACTACAGACATATTGTCTGTCTGGATTGCAATCGCTCCCAAGGGAAGAGAGTCTTGAAGGGCTTGCAACGCTAAAAGCACTGCTCTCATCTCTAGAACATTTATGTGCAAGTGGCATTCGCTTGGTTGCCATGTGCCCTGGACCGTCCTGCCCTGATAATGCCCCCACCCGATCAGGGAGGCATCCGTTGTCAGAGTAGCAACCGGAGGGTGGAACAAAGGGTCTTCCCAACAAAAGCTGAGGGGAAGACATCCACCACATGAGATGATTTTGCACGCTTGCGTGATCATAATGGTGTGAGACATTGGAAGTTCCTGGTATGACCATTGAGTAAAGAGCATCCATTGAAGGATCCGTGATATGGAATCTGGCTAATGGAAGCAGGGTATGGTCGCCGCCATAATTCCCAACACTTTCAGAACTAATCTGGCTTTGATTCTGTTGTTGTTGAAAAGGAGTGAGACCAGTTTGTGAATGTCTGTTATTCTCTGATGTGTTAGTCTCGCAGACATGTCTACTGTGTCTAGATTTGCCTATGAAAGTAATAGTACAAGGCGACAAAACAGACTTTTCGCAATTTATTGAAATGCCTAACTTTTGACAAATGCGAAAAGTGTAATCCCTGGCCATCAGAAGGAGATGCTTGGTGGGAGCTGTGAGGAGCCAGTCGTCCAAATATGGAAACACCTGGAATCCTTGTAGTCTCAGGTGAGAAGCTACCACTGCCATGCATTTGGTAAACACCGGGGCAGTGGTGAGACCAAAGGGCAGGGCCCTGAACTGAAAATGACTGGTTCCCAGCCTGAAGCGGAGGAATCTTCTGGAGCGCCTGTTCATTTTATGTGATAGTACGCATCCTGAAGGTCTATAGAGCACATCCAGTTTCCTTTGCCCAAAGCCCAAAGGATGGATTGTAGCGTGACCATCCGAAATCTTGTTTTCTTGACTGATTTGTTCAAGATACTGAGATCCAAAATTGGTCTCCAGTCCCCTGTTTTCTTTGGAACTAAAAAGAACCTTGAGTAGATTCCGGATCCTTGCTGGTCTGCTGGAACTGGCTGAATTGCTCTTTTTGTAAGCAGTTTTGAAATCTCCAAAACCGCTAGATCCCTTTGAGCGGGTGGAACATCTGGAAGGGATTTTTTTGATTGATTTGGAATGCGAAGAAAGGGGATAGAATAGCCTTCGGAAATGATGGCCTGTACCCATTTGTCGAGTCAGGGATAGCCAGGCTTCTGGGTACAGTGACAATCTTCCCCCAACTGCCTCCGAAGATGGGCAGTCGGGCAACACCTCAGGGATGCTGAAAGGGCTTGTCAGGGAAGGCTTCTCGATTGCCCTGGTTCTGCGGACCCCCCCTGCCCCTAGGGTGACGTCTACCATTGTTATTCCCGCCTCTGCCTCTGGCGGGGAAACGACTCTGTGCGTCAGGCGAAGTCCCTTGAGATTGTTTACGGAACCACATCTTTCCACCTTTCTGGCCTTTGGGGTAAGGCCTAGAAGGAGTAGAAAAACGGACTCCGACGGCAGAAAGGGTCTTGCCATCAGTCTCGCACCTAGTCAAGGTTTCTTTCACTTGAGGACCAAAGAGATGATCCATCAAACGGGGAGTTAGTGAAAGACGTCTTGAAGGGGTCCGCGAAATTACATAGCCGCATCCAGGCATGCCTACGTAAGGCCACACCTGTCCCTGCGGCTCTACTCGCTCCATCAGCCGCGTAAGAGAGAAGGGGCATGGAGGAGTTTGTTATGGAGTTAAGGGTAGCCAGTTGCGTATTCATCTTATCTTGAAAACCCGCAGCTGTAGGGTCCTTTAACATTTCACTCGCTTCCTTGATCAAGTCCCTTTGAAGACGAGTAAAGTGGCATAGGTAGTTCAGCGAACGCATGGTAAATGTCGCTGACGAGAACATCCGCTTCCTGTACCTGTCCATGGACCTAGATTCCTTGTTAGGTGGATGGACAGGTACTGAAGGATCAGCTAGCTCCTTCTTAGTGGCAGCAGCTACCACCATAGCATCCACAGAAACTCCTTTTGTTAAGAACTGTTTGTCTGCTGGTGCCGTTATGAACTTGGAGGGTCTCCTGGGAGTGGGGTCCACTGAATCAGGAGCCGTCCATGCCTTCTTAGCAACCACCTGCATGAGGGGGTCAAAGGGGGGAGACACCCAGGAGGTGGAAGGGCGAGAGCCAAACGCCTCAAGGTACACAGATTCATCCTCCGAAGGGTTAAGGGCTGGCCAATTTCCCCTCTGTTTCAGGATCTCTAGTATGTCTGCAAATGAGACATCTTCAGAAGGGGAATGGGGGGAACCCTCAGAATCATCCAAATCTGTGTCAGACGTGATGGACTCAGCTGAGTCAATGTGTTTCCTCTTACACTTCCTCTTCCGAGGGGGCTCTTCTGCCAACTCAGGAGAGGCCTCGGAAGAGGATGAAATCCCCACAGGGGGTTTCTGAGGAGCTGGCTCTCTGCGGTCCGGGATGAGGGAGTGAGTCGACTTGACCTGAGGCACCGTAGAGGGAGGGGCGGACGGAGCCGACTGTGAAGTAGAGCCAGGCTCTAACACACTCCGCATGACCTCGAATGCACCCCTGTCAGGCAAAGCCAGAGGTCCCCGCTCCGAGAAGCTAAGAACCTCCCTCGGCACCGACAGAGATGGCTCCGAGGCTGATGTCGGAGCCGAACTCACCAGCGCCAAGCACCGAGAGGCAGAGGGGGTCGGACAAGGGTCCGATGCCACTCACCCCCTCGGAGCCGACGAGGGAAGTCCGGCGCCGAGATTCTTCAAAGGAAGAAATCGGAGCCGACGACGGAGCCGAAGACCAATGTATCGGCTCTGACGCTAACACAGTCTCGGTTCCGACGCGACCCGGCTCCGAGCTCAAGAGAGTCGAAGGAGGAATATATTGATGGACCGGGGCAGGCATCGACTGATGAGTCGGGCTCTGAAGCATCTGGGCCAGTGCCTCGGACTTAAGACTCACTACCCTCTGAAGGTCATGATCTGACAGCCTCGATGACCTAGAGGAGTGAGATCTTTGGCTCCGTTCAGACAGCAGGGGAGATCCTGGAGCCGAATGAACGGAGCCAAGAGATGGTGACCTGGACCTCTTCCTAGTTGTCGGCTCCGAAGGTCTGGTCAGAGCAGACACGGGAACTTCTAATACCTCGGCTCCGCCGGGCGAGTGAACCACAGAAACTGTGGACTGAGACTCATCGGCTCCAGCCGGAGCCGATGTAGGCAGAGGTTTAGAAACCTTAGGTCTCGGCTCAGTTGTCGGAGCCGAAGACCTAGATGCCTTAGAGGGCTTCCCTGTAGAAACAGAAAGGGAATCCTCTGGCTTGAGTAAGCCTCTTAAGATCAATTTATTTTTTCTTTCCTGCAGGACCCTGGGGCTGAAGCCATGGCACACAGCACAGGAGTCCTGCAGGTGCAAAGGTCCCAGACAGTAGACACAAGAAGTGTGAGCGTCTGTCAGAGACATTTTCTGACAGCACGCATCACACTTCTTGAATCCGGAGACCTTTGCTTCCTTAGACATTACTAAAGGTGTAATCAAACACACACACAAACACACTAATTACACCCTGTCAAGTTTTTAAATTATAATAAAACACTAACTAGGTTTTTTAAAATAAGAAAAAATGCACACACTCCACTAGGGAAAGAAGAAAAGGCCTGAAGGCCCAAGGGAAGAACCTAAAGTTCTTGAGGGAAAAAAACGGGAATTTTTTTAGAAGGGGATAAAAATTTCTCTAAACTAAGGGAAAAGAGTAAAATATTAAATTTAAAGGGGTTTAAATAGACTAATTTACACAATAAAAGTCACTTACCAAGAACCGGTAGAAAACCAACACCTCGATAGCTGTAGCGGCAAACGAGATCTGAGATAACTCTCGCCTAGCATTGTGGGATATAAGGGGAGCCTCGAGCCGGTGGAACCAACTCTCGAGCTTTTAGAGTGGCCGAGTCGGAGCCGAGGTCGGCTCCGAACCCATCCAGCAAGAATGAAGGCGAGATAGACAACTTAACATCTGCACTTAGCTGAAGAGCTTAGGAACACAAATCTGGTCACCAGCGCGGCAAACAAGATCTGAGGTCATGTAGGGAGAGCAGGGCATTATGGGTGAGGGGAGGAGCTGAGAGCTTGGATCCATAGCTGGTAAACCATGCCGGTTCGGATCCGATGTCGGATCCATAACCCACAGGTTGCAGACAAATGAATCTCCAACTTCAGATATTATGTTTCATCTTAGTAGTGACAGTACTAGATGCTAGGTTAGGAAGTAAGTCAATCTCACACCAACTGGAGTAAGAGCCTACTAAAGTACAGTTTTGTACCTACCATAAATGTAGATGTTCGAGGATCCACATTGCTGCAGTCCTAACTATTGGGTAGTCCGCTGTCCAGTCGGCCCGAATACCAAAGTATATGGCTGACGTCGGTCAGGGCGCATTAGACTGACGTCAGTACGTCAGGGTACTAATGCGCATGACCGACGTCATATCCTCAGTCTTTTCTTGCCCCAGATGTCAGAAGACCCTAAAAAGACAAGGCCCAATATACCTGCACCAAAAATATGTACAATATATACAAAATTATCAGCATATAACCTCACCTACACAACCACCCCTAAACACAGAGGGGAAGGAGGGAGGGTAAATTGGACTGCAGCAATGTGGATCCTCGAACATCTACATTTATGGTAGGTACAAAACTGTACTATGTTCTTCATTCCACATTGCTGCAGTCCTAACTATTGGGTAGAATCCCAAAGCAGAGGTAAGGGAGGCTGGCAAATCATAAAGAAGCAGGAGCTGACAACATGCCTTGCAAAATAGCTGTGGCAAAACCAGCCCTAGACTTAGAGTAGAGAGGAAGGTGATAATGCTTAGAGAAAGTATGCACTGAACTCCAAGTAGCTGCCTCCAAAATATCCTTAGTTGCCACCCCCCTTAGAAATGCTGTTGAAGTGGCAGTAGCCCTAGTGGAATGAGGCCTAATCCCAGCTGGAACCGCCTTGCCATGATGGGAATAACAAAATGCAATGCAAAACCCAATCCACCTAGAAATAGTTTGTTTTGACACAGGCTTGCCCTGAACTCAAAGCAAAAGAAACAAACAACTGCTGAGACTGCCTAAAATCCTTAGTCCTGCTTAAATAATAACGCAATTGCCTGTGTACATCTAAAGTGTGCAAAATCTTTTCCCCTTTATTTTGGGGGTCTGCATAAAAAGTAGGCAAATGAATAGTTTGGTTTAAAGCCACACTAGAAACCACCTTAGGCATAAAGGAAGGATTAGTACGTAATGATACCCTATCCTTATGGAAAATCAAAAAGGGCTCTACTGCCATAAGGGCCTGCAACTCAGACACCCTTCTTGCAGAAGTAATAGCCAACAGAAAAGCAGTCTTCCATGACAAGTATTTCAATTCAGCAGTAGCCGCAGGCTCAAAAGGTTGTAGAGTAAGTTTTTCCAACACAAAATTGAGATCCCAAGCAGGAGTAGGAGCTCTACGTGGGGTCTTATATTCTTTGCCCCTCTAAGAAACTGCTTGAACAAAGGATGCGAAAACAATGGTGGGTCACAATCATAGTGAGCTGAAATTGCTGCAGCATGAATCTTAATGGAAGAGAAGGACAAACCTTTGTCCAATAACTCAGTAAGATATTGAAGAGCCACACTCAAATTAGGCTCAGAAATCTCCAAATTCTTTGCTGTACTCCAAAATAAAAATCTCTTCCATTTTTCATGTGACACTTTCCTTGTACTAGGTCTTCTAGCTTCCATAATCACATTTAAAACTTGTTGAGGAAGTTGAGACCTGCTGTGTTTCAACACAGAATATGCCAGGCTGTTAGATGAAGAGAGTGAAGCTTGACATTGAGCAGATGACCGTCCTTCTGAGATAACAGATGTGGAATCAAAGGTAAAGGCCATGGAGGCTTCTTTACCAGACTCCTTAGTAGTGGGTACCAGTGTTGCCGAGGCCAATCTGGAGCTATTAAAATCATCCTTGGCTTGTCTTGTCTGACCTTTAAGAGCACCTTTGGAAGAAGAGGCAGAGGTGGAAAGGCATACACATGAAGATTTTTCCAACTGAAAGAAAGAGCATCCACTTTCCAAGCTGTGTGATGAAACCCCTTTGTGCAAAACTTTGGCAGCTGGTGGTTTAGTGGAGAAGCGAACAGATCTATGTCTGGAGTTCCCCATGACACTGTCAATTTCTGAAATACATGAAGATCCAGTTTCCACTCGTGGGGATCCATGATTTGTCTGCTTAACACATCTGCTAAGGAGTTCTGTGCTCGGCAGAAACCTTGCCTGAAGAGTTAGTTGCAAGCTGAGCGCAGTTTCCCATAAAATCATTGCTTGCCCGCATAGAGGATAGGAATGTCTTCCCCTTGTTTGTTGATGTACCACATGACAGTTGTGTTGTCTGTTAGAACCAACACCTGCCCTGGAAGAAGTAACTCCTTGAAAGCCATTAATGCAAACTGGACTGCTAACATCTCCTTCATGTTGATATGTAGATGCTGTAGTCTGGCAGGCCACTTGTCTTGTATCCACTTTCCATTTAGATGAGCTCCCCAAGCAATGTCTGAGGCATCTGTCGTTAAAATCTGACTCGCCTCTGGCCGGGTCACAGAGAGTCCCTTGTTTAGGTGACATTCCTGAGCCCACCACAAAAATTCTTTTTGAAGGCAAGGTATTATTTGAATGACAGTGTCCAAATCCTGGCAGTGCTGTGTCCATACATTTTGAGATACCATTGCAGCTTCCTCATATGCAGTTTGGCATTGGGAAGCACCAGAATACAAGATGCCATGAACCCTAATGCTTGAAGGACTGTCCTTGCAGTCAGCACGGACTGATGAGATAGTTGATGGAAGTAAAGGGATAGACTCTTTTGTTTGTCCGGGGTTAAAAAGGCCATCTGGGCTGCTGTATTCAGTCTCACACCCAGAAAGCACATGTCTTGAGAGGGTACTAGACTGGACTTTATTTCGCTCACAGAATACCCTAGGCATCTTAGCACTGCTATAACATATTCCAGATGCTGTAGAAGGTCTTCCTTTTCTTGAGCCAGAATCAGGCAGTCGTCCAAGTAAGGATAGATTTGAATTCCTTTTAGCCTGAAGTAAGCTATCACTGGAGCCAGAACCTTTGTGAATACTCTGGGCAGTAGATAAGCCAAAGGGCAATGCAGAGAACTGATAATGAGAATTTCCAGCTTGAAAACGCAGATACTTCCTGCAACTTAGTCTTATAGGCACATGAAGGTAAGCTTCCTTGAGATCTAAAGTTACCATCCAGTGATCTTTGCCCAGTAGAGGTAAAAGCTGTTGTAACGTCAACATCTTGAACTTGGGAATGTCCAGATAAGTGTTGAGGATAGATAAATCCAAAATTGGTCTCCACGTGTTCCCCTTCTTTGGTACTAGGAACAGGCGAGAATAAAATCCTAGGCCCCTTTCTGATACAGGGACTGGCTGAATGGCCCCTATTTGGAGTAACAGAGAAATTTGCTTGTGAGCCTCTTTCCTTTGTGGAGGAGGAACGTCTGGCATGCCTTTGAAAGAGGGCAATGTATGGAAATAAAACCTGTAACCGTGGTGAATGATATCCAACACCCATCTGTCTTGAGTAATTAAATCCCAATTTTCTTTGAAAAGAGACAGCCTTCCTCCCAAAGGAGCTGCCAGACGAGAATCTACTGGCAGCTGAAAAGGCAGGTCATTGGGTCTGTTTACGAAAGGACTGACCCCTGCCCTCACCAGAAGTCTGAGCAGGTGAACTCCCTGTTCTAGGCCTAAAAGAACCTTGAGCTCTGCCCCTACCACGTCTAGACCTACCCCTAGACTGGGAATCATAAGCAGGATATGTCCATCCCTTAGTAGGCCAATTTCTACTAAACTTGGTGGCTGCACCTGCAAAAATCTTTAACAGTTTGCATAGACTTAGCTTTGTCCTCCATTTTCTTTAAAACTGCTTCCACAGGCGAACCAAACAACACATCAGACTGTAAAGGAGCATCCAAAATCCTTGTCTTAACATGCTCAGCTAAATTCTGATCCCTCAACCAGGCATGCCTGCGAAGAACAGAACTAGTGGCAGCCACCCTCGAGGAGGCCTGTACAGCATCAAAACCACATTGCAAAGAATGCTTACCCACTTGTTCAGACACATGAACTAAATCCAGCAACTCTTTACACTCAATACCTTCCGCCAAAGCATCCACCTTAGATTTCAATTGTGAAAGGAGATAATTTTGATATTTTAGCATGTGAAACTGACAATTCAACGCCTCATGGCTAAAGTGGAAGAAGTATACACTTTCTTTCCCCATCTATCCAAAGCCCTTGCCTCTTTATCAGTGGGAACAGGGTTTTTAACAACAGAGGCCTTAACACCTTTAGGTCCCTGAGAAACAGTTTCGGGTCTGCCCTAGGACTCTTAAAAGATACTTATGAGCTTCAGGCACCCTATAGTACCTATCAGGTTTAACAGGAGCAGGAGGCAAAGAATCAGGGTTCAGGGAAGCCTCTGCAAAACATCTTCCACCACATTCAACACAGGAGGTATAGCTAAGGGCCTATGCTGGGGTAAAAACAAGAATTCCCTAAGCCTTTTCCTGGAATCAGAGTAATCTTGGCCTTCCCATTTAAAGTGCTCCCTCATGGAATGCAGAGTCTCTGAAAATGAGAAATCCTCAGGAGGAGAAGCTGTAGGAGTGGAATCATCCACATCAGAATCAGAATAAGGAGGATACTCCTGCAAGTCTTCCGCAGAAGACTCAGAAGCCTCTGAACACTGTTCAAAACTCTCAAACTCCGGTTCCACCCTAGGCCTCTTATCAGGAGGGGGCATAGAACCTCTAATCAAAGTAATCAAATCTTCTGCCATTTTAAGCATACGTTTCTTAGGCACAGAACCTGAAGTGCTAGGAGAAGCCCCCACTGAAGCTAAACTTGGCCTACCTCTCAAAGAAGTTTTGGAAACAGAAGGAGAGGCTCTAACTACCTTGGGAAGAGAGGGAAGAACAGTTACCTGAGAAGCCCCCTCAGCCTGGCCTACCTCCTGAGACGGCACATCCTGTAACAGTAAAGTCTCTGCCTGAGACTCCAAAGAAACTCCTGGCAAAACCTCTGGCTCCACTGAGCCTTCTAAAGAACCGACGTCCGGGACTGCCGGTTCATCAACCCTAGGCTTCGCTGTTTTGTCCTTGCGCTTTTTGGATGAAGCGGGCGGAGCATCCGACAGCATTTTATAATTACAACGCTTCCCAAACACTAACCTGGCACAGTCTAACCTTCTCTTAATAGTGCGTTTGTTAAATCTAGCACAAGAGCGGCATCCAACAACGTCGTGCTCAGGCCCTAAACAAGGTATACACAAGGTATGGTAATCCCTATGAGGTATCTGTTTCCCACAAGAAATACAGTTATTCACTTTTTCTGACATCCGGTTAAATACTGAGGCAAGAAAAACCAAAATGTTCCCAACGGGGTACTTAGCCAACTTTGATTCGGTCTGAAACTCTGACTTCAGAAAATTTCAGAACGCCAACCTGCACTCGCAAAACTGCTTCTGCATCGGACCATGCGGCAAAAAAGACTGAGGATATGACGTCGGTCATGCGCATTAGTACCCTGACGTACTGACGTCAGTCTAATGCGCCCTGACCGACGTCAGCCATATACTTTGGTATTCGGGCCGACTGGACAGCGGACTACCCAATAGTTAGGACTGCAGCAATGTGGAATGAAGAACATCACCAAATAATGTTGACCATTCCACTCTAAGGTATCACTGACTGTTGACCAAGACAGTTCCAGAACGTGGTTAAGTTTAAGTGTTTTTTTCTGTTGAGGTTTACTACTATTACACACTCAACAAGAAGAAGGTGCGCTCTCAATTTCTTGTGACACAGAACGCCAAAACAGTCTCTCCTGCCCTTTCGGCAGATTTGGTTCCTGTGTGACCACGAAGCAAGACAGTAATGTACTCTGGTTGCAAGGATTTAGGAACAATGATTTTCAGGCCTTTCATTAGGATACCTTTGTCAGACAAAATCTCATCTCTGTATGGAAAATAAGGTTGCACTTCTTGAAGTAAAACTAGATTGCTTTGACAGCCATCCTTGACTGATAAAGTGGTTGAGCCTCTGTAAAACTGGATCTGTGGCTGTGGGCTCTCTAAGCTTATCAAGACAAGTGGAAGAAAAACTTCTTTCTTCCATTACTTCAAAATCATCAAGCAATTGAGAACCTTGATTGTCATTTTGTTCAGTGGTATTTCTGGGCGATCTGGATAATGCATCAACAAGATAAAGAAGTTTGCCTTTCTAGTAGACAAGAGTGAAATTGTGCTTTTGCAATCTCAGCATCATACGTTGCAGTCTGGCTGGAGCTGAATGCATTGGCTTATTCATGATATTGACTAGTGGTTGGTGATCTGTTTCGATCTTGATAGGTCTCCCATAAACATAATCATGGAACTTTGAACATGCAAACAACTGCTAAAAGCTCTCTCAGTCTGGGCGTACTGCTGTTCAGTTTGGGTAAGAGTTCTCAATGCACTGGCAACAGGTTAATCCTCTTGTAGAATAACTGCACCAAGTCCAAATTTTGAAGCATCACAGGAAAGTGTTACTGGTTTCTGAAAAATCAAAGTATCAGAGTGTCGGCAGACTGGCAATTCTCTGTTTTAGGCCATCAAATGCTCTTTGGTGTTACTCTGACCAAGACATATCTTTACATGTCATCTCTCAGAGTGGCACTTAAAGTTGCCTCAAGTCTGGAATGAACTTGCCTAGGTAGTCAACCATGCCAAGAAAATGTTGCAGGGCTTGAACATTGTCTGGAGCTGGCATCTCAAGAATAGACGTTTGTTTTGAAAGATCTGGTTGTAGGCCTGTACCCATAAATACATGACCAACATATGGAACATCTTGTAGCCTGAATTTGCATTTCTGCCCATTGGGCTTACGATTGACGTGCCCTTTCTAGAACATTTTACTGAGTATTCTGTCATGCTCCGCTTCATCACAACCTCCTACCAGTATGCCGTCAACTATAACAGCAGAAGGATATCCAGAAAAAATTTGCTCCACTGCATGCTGAAAGATGTCACTTGCAGACTTTATCCCAAATGGCAGTCTCAAAAAATCTGTACCTGTCAAATGGAGTACTAAAAGTAGTGAGCAATGATGAGGTCTTCCCAAGCAGAATTTACCAAGATGAACTCTCTGCATCCAAGACAGAAAAAGTAGTGGCATTTGGCATCAAAGCTGTGACAACTTCAACTGTGCGCATTGAATGAGGAAGCCTTTTTAGTGCTTTGTTCAAATCTCATGGACCAATACATATTCTGATGTCATCAAAACTTTTCTTATGGCGCTACCACCATGGAAGAGACCCATTCCACTGGACAAATCACACCCTGTCGCACCATTTTGTCCAACTCTGCCTTGACTCTGCCCTCCATGGCTATTGGAACTTTACATGCTAGTCTGATAACTGGATCGACCTCTGGGTCTAACTTCATGAAGTATGCAACTGGATGTTTGCCTAGTTTGTCTTGGAAAGGGTCAGCATAAGTAAAAAAAAATGTGCTGGGCAAAATTAGAGCAGTGGTCTTTTAAGCTAACATGATGGACTTCCTCATTAAATGGTATCAGTCCCATTTTCAGAGAGTCTTTGAGCCTTAATGACTGAATGTGTCTCCTGACCACAAAAGTCATAGCTTCTTCTGTTCTGCTGAAAGTAACATGAAAGCACTACTGTTTGAATTTCCTCACCTTCATAAGCAGCAAGTTTTGCACACCTTACCAAATTTAGCCTTTCACCTTTACATACTCTGGTAAATGTTTCTGCAGACACAACATTGCACTAAGAACCTGTGTCACCTTTGAGCCTGTGGGTTTGCCATTTATCCGAACAGTGCAAAATACTTCATGCTTGGTCCTTAAATCTATTGCATTGACCGTTTCATGACGCACTGACACATCATCAGCATAAAGATTAGGCCTGTCACAGTCTAACAGATAAACTCGTTTCTTAAAATGTTCCCTTTTAATAAAATGGTGCCTACGTTCTTTTGAGTTACAATTTTTTTTTAAATGACATATTACATTTGTGGCATTGTTGACCAAAAGCTAAACACTTTTCCCTTTTAGATTCATGACTTCTACCACAGTTACAACAACTGGCAATGACAGTGGGTGGGAGCACATGCTTCGAGTGTGCTGACTCACTCTTGTGCTTCACTAAGGCTGTGAGAAGCCTGGAATGTGCTAGAAAGTTCTGAGGTTTACCAGTAGGTGCTGCAGGGGCTACAGCTGCCATGTGCTTGGGCCAATTTCTTTTAACCACGTGCTGCATACTATCAATAAGAGCATTATCCCGGTGCCTTCTAGAGAGCTCCTCTAAAAATATCTGTGCACTTTTTCTGTAAGCTCGTATATATCTGACAAATCTCACTGGCCTTATTAAAAATTAAACCACTGTCACAAAGCAAAATCTTTCTCACAGCATCATCTTTTATATCGCACACAAGTCTGTCCTTTATTAACTCCTCCCTTAGGTCACCAAATCTGCAGGTTTTAGCTTTAATTCTCAAGTCAGCTATATATGCTGCAAAAGTTTTACAAAGCTTTTAATCCCTTGTGTAAAATAAGTGCCCTTCCATTGTAACATCTGTCTTGGAGTTGCACATTTCTCTAAGTGTACGTTTTAAGCACTCTGGGTCCTCCCTTGACTCAGACTGTACAACTTCTTCTTTTCCCGGTGACTCAGACTGTACAACAATATGACAATCCCCCCCCAGCATAAATAGAAGTTGCATACACAAATTAGTGCTCCCTTTCTACAACTTATGACCCAGCTAAATTAAGTAGAATAAATGCCTTTGTACGGTCATCTTTATCAGAAAATGCAGTCTGCATGAAAAAGTCATACTTTTGCCCACTCTCCAATTCTCATTAATTTTACTGTCAAACACAAGTGCACTGGGCTTCTAGTCTGCCATGTCCACAAAGTATACACAAACACTGAAAATATGACCCATGTAATTATGTACAAACTGTGCTGTGAGCTTGTAAAATTCAAATGCACAATAAGCTCTCAGAAATACTTTACGAAATATTCTCTAATGGCTGCATTCTACGAATTATGCCTTGTAATGACTGTTGTTGTTGTGTCTTTCGGCTTTTCCCGGTTAGGGGTCGCCACAGCGGAACTCCGGTCCGCTAATGACTAGCAGTAGATTTTTACGTGCAGAGTTGCTGGCCCTGATGCACAACCTTCAACGAAGGTACGCCCATTCACGTACGTCTCCACACAGAAGACGCTCTAGCTGAGAATCAAACAGGACAACGTCTTACTGTGAGGCGACAACGCTACCTCAGCACAATCACCGCAGTCATGCCTTGTAATGACTGTACTTTGCGAAATAACTTTACTATAACATTGCACAAACATGCAAACACTTTATACACTTCTGAAAACTCTGATATCTTTGTGAAAATGTAGTGGTTTCCCTTTATTAGGTTCATAGGTAGGTACTAGGCTATCGGCCCTAGGGCTTATAAAAGCCTAGCCAAAAAGGTACCCTGGCTTTCGACACCCAAGAAAATTAATTTGCCTGTGCCCCTGTCGAGCAGAGCCACAGAGGTGATCCCCGGGGTGCATTTCCTATTTTACATCCAATCATCAAGATTTTTTTTAAAGAGTGCTAACGAGGAGCTTTGTTTGATATAGATAAGGTAGTTTGTTCCAGGAGTATGGGAAGTCTCTGGGACATGAATCTATTCCCTCCAGCATGTTCTTTTTATTGTGGTGACAAGGTTAAAATCCCTAGAGCGTTTAGCTCGGAGGGACTGGGATTTCTTTAAGTGGAGCATGTCCAACAGCTCTGGGTTTGACATAGCTTTGTGTGTTAGGCAGAGATCGCTTCTGAGTAAGCGATATGCGATGGAGTAAAGCTGGAGTTTTTTGAGACGGTCTGCATAGGGCATCTGTTTGATATCAGTAATCCTCTTTGTGAGGTACTTCTGCGGCCTTTCCAGTTGTTGTTGACGTCTTGTGAGGTACATACCAAAAGGGGTGTTGTACTCTATAATGAGCGATGAGTAGAGGGGAACAATGACCTCTTTTTTCCTGGATGAGAAACCTTTTGTGATGGTGTGCCACGTAGAAGGATTTCCTGACTACTGTGGCAATGTGATCAAAGGAGAGACTATTGTCCACCTGTGTCCTAAGGTCTCATCACACTTTCGGTGTTAAGTAGACTACCACCTATGTGGTAGTTCATGGGTACAGAGTTTTTAGCAAAGGAGATGACAATGCACTTTTTGGCACCGAGCTCGAGGCCATGGCTTTGACACCCAGCATCTGTCTCAGTGAGGCCCTTTTGTAGGATGCCCACATCTTTAGGCGTTTCAATTATGGCTCCTAGTTTGCAGTCATCTGCGAACTTCGTTAGCCAAAGACCTTCTGTGTTAGCCTGGACTTCAGAAAAGTAGATACCAAACAGGAGGGAACCCAGGACTGAACCCTGTGGTACTTCACTTGTCACTGGTCAGAAGTCTGATTTGGAGTCTGCTACTTTCACAGTGTGGGTTCTGTCAATGAGCCAGTTGGCAACCCATCTTGTGACATATGGATTTATACCTAGTTTAGTGAGTTTATCTACAATTCCAGAGTGGGGGACGGTGTCAAAAGCCTTAGCGAGATCTAGATAGGCTGTGTGAACCCCTTACCCTCTTCTACGACTTTGGTGACTGCTTCAAAGAAGTCTATCAGGTTTAGGAGACATGATCTGCCTTTTACAAACCCAAACCGGGTGGTGTCCAGAGTTTGGAGATTACCAATGTCTTTGCTTATAAGTTCCATGGCCTTGCAGAACAGGCTTGTTAGGCTAACGGGGCGGTAGTTCCCAGGGTCCGTGGTGGCTCCCCTTTGTGGAGTGGGATAACAGTCGCTCTGCGCCATTCAGTGGGCACAAAGTTTAAGGCTGTGATTGAACATGGTGCTTAGGTGGGGTGCCAGTTCATTCTGTAGTTCATGTAGAACGCAGCCTGGGATTTTTTCAGGTCCCATGGATGCTGTGCTCTTGGCTTTAGAGAGTGTTGTTTTTACCTGTGAAGCCATGATTATAGGAACTTTGCATTCTTCTGGTATAGAGATGGGCCCTTTTGGGGGGGGGGGGGTAAAGTTAGCACTGAACCTATCTGCCAGGATGTTGGCAATATCAGTTGCTTCTGTATATTTAGTGCCATTGTGCTGTAATGTCAGAGCAGATCTAAGTGTTGCCATTGAGATTCTTGACATAGCTAAACGATGCTTTGTGGTTGTCTTTAGAATCGGTGGCGATTTTGTTTTCATAACTAGCTTTGGTGGATTTTATGAGGGATCTCACCTTCTTACTGAGACTGACCAGGGAGTTCTTCCAGTCATAGGATTTTACTCTTTTCTGCAACAGTTTCTTTCTTCTGTTGTAGAGTTGTTTATGGCAGGGGACCACCAGATTGGCTTCTTTTTTTTTTTTTTTTGGAGGATAGCATCTTGATTCCGTTAGGGATAGCACGATCCATGCACTCGTGTAAGTGCTTATAAAGTACATTTGTGTAAGATTCAAGAGTCGTTTACGCAACCAGTCTTTATTCCAAACATTGTCTGTAGTAATTTGAATTTTTTATCAATATCGTACATATTTGTTTAAGCAAAAATTATTTAGAATGTTCTGTATGCCTCGTTTCATATTAAGCGAAAAGAAATAGTGCTCAGCAAGATTCAATACCTGAAATTAGTTTCTGACCTGTTTTACGAAGTATGCACAGTTTTGGGATGGTTCACTGCTGTATATTCCACCACCATCTGGAGAAGTGCCTTAAATAATTTTCGCCAAGCTGTTTTAAGCTTCATGCCCCTTTAATATGCCGGTTCTAACTTCAGGCCCTTTTAGATATGCTTCTTCTGGTAACACGTCTTTTAAATATGCCACTTCTCACACCATGTCGCTCGCACATCTCTGTTATGAATAATAAGGCGGCTTGGGGCTTCGTTCAGATGCCTTAATATATACAAGCACAACAGGATAAGTAGTAACATATTTAAATATAAACAAACACAGCTTACATTTATACATGTTAACATCTCAACAGCTAACTACAAAATGGCAGTTAGGCTCGCACGTGCTCAGTACTTGTACTCTAGTGCAAGACCTTGGATAGCTTCTTAAAGGTATATACGCATGCATATTGATCTACAGTTATCTCGTCTGTTTTTGACACAGGTTGTCCTTTTTCCATACCTTCACAAGAAATGAACTGATCAAAAGTTCTTAAAGATTTTTTTCTGTCAAGACAGCAACTGAATTGCCTGTGGACATACAAGTTATGGAATATTCTCCCTCATTTTTAGGTTCTGGAAGGAATACTTGGAGATGGACAGCTTGGCCTAAAACAAAATTACATTGCTTTAAGAACTAATCCTTCTTTATGCCTAAAGAAACAGCATCTTTGTGGAAAAGTTAAGGCTGACTTGCCATGAAAGCTTGCATTACTCTTCTTGCAAAGGTCACAGTAATTAGCATAACGGTTTTCCATGTCAAGAACCTCAAATCAGTTTTATGAGTTGGTTCAGGTGGAGCAAGAATTAGATCACAAAATTAAGAACACAAGACGTCAATAATCATGCAGGGCTTTTTATGCAACACCCCTTGAAAAAAACTAACATTTTCACAAGAGACTGCATTAAAGGAAAGGGATCCATGGACAGCTGTGCCGAAATGACTGTAATTTCTCAAGGATCATTTGTCAGCCCCGTAGGAGAGCAACACGTGCAAACATTGCAGAACCATAGAAAACAAACAGTCACAAACGGTGCTGGTTCTTTTCTTGGCACCAAGAAGAAAAATGTTTCCATCTACCAAGCACATGATGTTCTAGTAGCAGGCTTTTTTCTCTTCATTAAAGACATGCTGCACATCCTCAAAAAGTTCTTAAAAAGATATTACAATTCTATCATCCACGTGATTAGTTGTTTGGTGTTGGGATAGATACAACACCCTCGATCTTGTGTGAGTAAATCCAGTCTGAGGAAGTTTCTGGTAGTTGCTCTTGACCATTTCCAAAAGTAAGGAATCACAGTGATCTGAAACTTCAGAATGACCCATAGCTTCCAACACCTGGCCTATGCAGAGACGCTCAAATCACTATCACACTACTCAGTATCGTACAGATTGCTCAGGGATGATCTGTGTCTCACCTACAAGGCAATTTCGGACCCTGCCCTACTACAGATGCTCCATATCCATAAGTCGAACTCCTCACACACTACCCGCTCAAAAAGTCTGAATCTAACATGAGACATAAACAAAACCTGCTGGAGAGACAGGTTCGTCTCCCACAGGCTGCCCAGTCTCTGGAATAGACTTCCCATACACATCAAACAAAGGACCTCACTGACCCTCTTCAAGCACAACCTTGAAGAGTAGATGGGAAACCACAAATTTGTCTCAGGGGTTCCACCCATGTCCCTCGTTAACTGAGGTTTCATTTTGGGGATAAACTCTTAGCTAGGCTTGTAAACGGCCTCAGGGCCATTAGCCTAGTAAGCTCTTATGATCCTACATTAGTGCAAAGGATGGAAAAGCAAGCAGACCATTCCTTTTGAATGAAAACAAAGTGCATCTGTACTCCAGGCCTTCTGGCAACAAGTCCTGGAAAAGAAATTTGCAAACACTGTTGTGAGTGGAAGCAAGTACGATCTATTTGTTGTTCCCCACAGTTGGATCAATTTTCACAAGACCCTCTGGATTTAGTTGCCATGCATGAGGGTCTGCTCTGACCCTACTCGGATGTTGCTGCACAATTTTGCTTCGACAGTATGCAAGATGCCTGTATAGTGAGATGGGGCTGAAAAAACTATCCAATGCTACCATAGCTCGTCTGCGCAGAGGTCAAGATATGGCTTTCCCTTGATTATTTTGGGCCACATCACTATGGCATTGTCAGTAAAACACTTGTACAAAGTCCTAGCAACCACAGATGTATGAACGAGTTGAGAACACTTGTAATAGCGAACATCTCTTACATTTCTGTGTTTTAGTCTCTGTCTTTCTTCTAAAGACGCTGCACATCTATCCCCATAGACACTACTCCCCCAAGCAAGGTCCAAGGTTCTGCTGTGATGGACTGTACTACAGCAGTAAGAGAGAAGGGGAGACCTGGAATCTAAAAAAAAATCCAGCATCTCCTTTTTCACAAATCTCAAACCTGCGATCTAAAAATGTCAGGTGATGATGTTGCTGGGACCATAACAATCCAACTGTACTGAAAAGCCTTCTCATGTGGAGTCTTAGACGAGTTATCATGACTATCACATATGCCAAGAGACCCAGAATCCTGAAGAATTCTTGTAAACAGACTGTAGTCTGAACAGAAAAACTCTGGAGTTGATCTAAATACAGTTAGAAGAATTCCTCCATGAACTGAAATGTCCAGGAGACATCCTGGGAAAACAATTCTGTGAGGAGTCATATAAGACTTCTGTAAGCTTTCAGAAACCCGAGCCCGTGTAGGAGATCCCTTGCCCAAATGAGAGATTCCCAACTCTGCAAAGATAAGCAAGTAGTCTAAAGAAAATGTGAATAGCCCAACCCTAATACATGTCCTGACAAAGATTTGTAGTTTCCAAATGTCTCTTGTGGCCAGCTTGGTAGATATAGGCATCGAGACAATGCAGCAATTGTCTCGTGCTCAGCCAACCTTTTAATCCTTAAAGACACAAATACAGTATGTGAGAGATATACATACATATCTTAACTGGAGACAAAACTCTCGCTTTCAAGAACACACACATTATGTCCTTCACATATGCTGCTCTCCTCCCCCTACACACCTTTTATGCTGCGGCACTTACAAGAAATCTCCAAACCTCAAAGACCTCTCTCAAGTCATCAAATGGCAACATATATCCTCGGCAATCAATAAAGCACATACCAGAAGCAACATCTAACCCCTACATAAGCAGACACCCAGGGATGCTCCAAGAGCAAAGCGCGTACGGGCAAGCATACACTTTGCCTAGTACTCTCGTCATGGGGGATTTTACTGTACAACACACAGATACCCCTCTCACCAGGCTGGACAAGAAGATAACAGTTGCCTGTCTGGAGTAAGGATCCGCAACATCATGCATGTACTTAAGTCACTGCACCACAGGTACCAATAGGATTCTATAATAGTCCATGTGGGTGTAAATGACCCAAGACATACCTTATCAGACTACATGAAAAGAGACATCATGGATCTCTCTGAATACATGTTATAGACAGGTAGGTTTCTTAACATGGGTAAAGCACATTGCGCTTGCCAAGGTTTCCCCCTAGGCTTCCAGATATTGGCTAAAACTTTAAATAAAATGCTCTAAGGGGGTGGATAAACACTGTGGGGAGAAAAAAAAAACCCTTGAAGCAAACTTAAGGTGTTATTGCTCAATGCTAGGAGCCAAAATAAGAAATTCCAGTCTCCAGAGTGAGCAGAGCTTGTAGGGTGTGTAGACATCTGTGCTGTCACTGAAACTTGGTTTAAAACTTTATAAAAGTGCTCCAGCAGTGGAAGTTTACAGTGCCTTCCAACCTCTGGACAAACACCAGCACAAACAGAGATTAAAGGTTTAAGTGTCTTGATCTTTGTTAGCAACAATTACAACTCTAGGTTGTAGAAACAGGATGATGCCCTGAGTTAATCCATATCCAAGTTACCATAGACAAGGTTCCTTACCATGTGCTGGCCAGCTAAGGGTCACCCTATATGACCAGTGAAGTTCACAACTTTT
Source organism: Protopterus annectens (assembly GCF_019279795.1). Lineage (NCBI taxonomy): Eukaryota > Metazoa > Chordata > Ceratodontiformes > Protopteridae > Protopterus > Protopterus annectens. Next base: position 469,826,420 of record NC_056730.1, read on the forward strand.
ACCTAGAACTAGTAAAAGGAGCTCACCAATGAAGTACCCAACTCACTGGAGACTAACTAGTCCTCTATAGACTACGAAACATACACGGTCTCCAACTCTGACACATTTCCTGGATTTTTTCAGCAAAAACACAATATACCAGCTAGTGCGCACTCCAAGCAGAGGATAAAACATACTGGATCTAGTACTCACCAACATGGGAGAACATTGTACCCCCCCCCCATCACAGCGTCTCAACCTCAATGGTGAGGTTGGACCAGAAAGCTCCTCCCTCCAAATAAAAATCAACTCAGAAAACCCAACTAAACCTTTAACAGGAACTATCCTAAAGTAAATTACATCTTATTAAGCAACAGTTAGTCACAGCACATCTCTCCCAAGCCCCGAGAACACAGCTACCTATACAGAATTATCTACAGAAACTCTGTGCAAACACACAAATGCCTGCACTGAGGTTGCCATACCCATCAGAAAGAAGCCCAGACCTACTACCAAAAACAAACCCCACTGGTGGGATGCTTAACTTACCGGGGTATAGAATAAAAAAAGCAGCCATGGCCAAAATCAGAAATAGCAACTCTCACAGACAACAGCTCTCTGATTCAAGTAAAAAAGAAACTAAGTTGTCTAACAAATTCAAAAAACCCAGTTACACACTAATTTTTTTTTTTTGCATCGGCTGCCGTCGCCTGTAGCCTGACATCAGGTCGTTAGTGCTATAAAGCAAGGCAGCAGATGTCGGTACATCACTTTTTCTTGCCCTAACCTGTCAGAAGCACAAGGAAATAAGGAAGTGTGGTCCTGGTGGCTAAAACCCACAGTGGGAAGCTTATGTCCCCCTAGGGGAAGATGCTATATGGGGGATAACATTTATGTTAAGTGTACACAACTGTACTATGTTCTTAGTGTTCACTGTTGCAGTCATCACCTGCGGGAGGACTCCCAAAGCTGAGGAGAGGGGTGGAAGGATAGGTTAGAGTCCTAAGCATGGGTCCAGCAGGTCCTGCAGAACTGCAGAGGCAAACACTGCCCGAGATGTAGGGAAGAAAAAAAAAAAAAAAAAAAAAGAGGTAGGTGGTAATGCTTTGTAAAAGGTATAGACAGAGGTCCAGGTGGCAGCTTCTAGGATGTCTCTGGTGAGGACTCCTCTGAGGAAGGCTGTGAAAGTGGAGACTGCCCTAGTGGAATGGGTACAGACAGACATGGGGGGGGGTTCCCATGTACTCTGTAGCAGAAATGGATACAGTGTGATATCCATTTGGAAATGGGCTGCCAGTCTGCCCCAGGGGCAAAGCTCACAAGAAGTTGGTCTGTTTTTCCGAATGGTTTAGTACGGTCCAGATAGCATCAGAGTTGTCTGTGCACATCTAGCGAGTGTAGAATTCTTTCCCATTGTTTTGAGGGTTGGGAAAGAAGGTAGGTAGTGTATGGCCTGGTTGAGGGTCACATCAGATACGACCTTGGGCATAAAGTAGGGGTTAGTCCTCAGGGAGACCCTGTCTGCATGGAAAATGATGTTCTTCAACAGCCATGATAGCCTGAAGTTCTGATACCCTTCCGGCTGAGGTGACAGCTAGTAGGAAGGCAGTCTTCCAGGAGAGGTATTTCAATTCTGTAGAAGCAGCAGGTTCGAAAGGAGGTAAGTTTAGTTTTTCTAGAACATAATTCAGGTCCCAGGGAGGCGTGGGAGCCCTTCTGGGAGGTCTGATATTAGAAGCATCTCTGAAGAATTGCTTAATCAAAGGATGAGAGAAGAGGGGTGGGTCTAAATCATAATGGGCAGAAATGGCTGAGGCATGGATTTTAAAGGAGGAGAAAGAGAGGCCACTATTGAGCAACTCGGCTAGGTAATCCAGGGATGGAAGGGTGGGAGGTACTGGCCCCTTTGGACTGGTTCCAGGAGCAGAATCTTTTCCATTTCCCTGCATATGACTTTCTGGATTCAAAACACAGACAACTTGAGGTTTGGTACACCTCTGGAACAACCGGCTATGGGGCTATCTAACTCTACGGTAAGTGAGAATACAATAACAGACAGTCTAAAAGACTTTGATAAACTATTGAAGCTGAAAAAGCTTCAATTAGAGACAGTTTATTTTCAACAATGCATCTCAGAGAAAATCATTCCAAAAGGCTTGCGGTCTTCTTTTAACCCTACTGGAATTGTTAAAAATAATGGTTTCTGTGCTGACTTAAGGACATTGTTTGACAAACAAGGAATCGAGCTTATGGAACTAATCTCTAAACATTATAACATACATATTACGAGATTAATTGAAGAAGTCAACCAACTAGACAGTTCCTTAAAACAAAACCTGCACTTTGATAGATATAAATACGACTATTCTCGTATTTTTTCTAGTATTGACAGCTTAGTGGATAAGTTAAAAGTGAACAAAAATAAAAAACTGGCAAGGGACAGGCTGAGCTATTCTAATGGAACAGCTTACCCTAAACTAATGGCTTCAACTAACACCCAAGTTGACAGCACCATTACAGAAACTGGGAATGAAAATAATGAGGCAAACCTAAGTGGAGGTAATGACTGGGATGAAACAGCAACGAACTCTAACTCAGGTGCATCTCCACGTGGCAACTACGTGAAAGTGCACAACACCAGGAGTGGGCAACAACACAATCAACAAAGGCATGAAAACCAGGAAAGGCATTTTTTAGGGAACCCGAAACAGCGCCCTTACTACAACAAGAACTGGTCCAGACGATAGTAACGGATGACTTTACTCCCAATTCAATGCCTAACACCAGTAACAACATGTTAGGTGACTTAGTATCCTAACGAATGAAAAAGGTGACTTTAAAATCTATAATTTTTCTAGCTTTTACGTGTCTCCACCCCCGATAGAACTACTAGCATTCGGGAACACTTTTGTTCCTACAACTAAATGTAACCTTGTTAAGACGTTGATTGATTTGAAATGCTTTGTCAGGAAACTGAATTTGCATGTAATGTTTAACAATGTTACTAATATGAATACTAATTTGAAATTAGCTAGTACTTATAACCCCCCACTACACAATATTTTAACACTTTTTGAAAAAAACTTGTGAATTGGACCTCAGACAAATGGTCACTTTCCCACATACTAAAAACGACCGTTTAGACTATAACATCACAGAAGAACAACCACAAGGCTTGGAAAATTTATGTAAAGCACCGGTCAGGGTAGTAAAACCTGACAAAGGAGGTGGGCTTGTAATCTTTGACAACTTTTTATATATTAGTAAAATGGAAACTGTCCTTGACAGTCCAGCTTATAGTTCATCGTCACTGAATGAGATGAACATGTCAATTTCTAGGACTAGTGGTTTTTTAAGGGACCTATTTATTAGTGGGTGCATTGACACCTACAATTATATTGACATCACAATGCCTAGGACACCAGTAATTTTTGGTATACCAAAAATACATAAAAACTTGGTTAATCCACCAATCCGGGCACTGATTGATAGTAGAGTCTCTTTTACATACCCCAGTGCCCAACTTGTAGAAATTATCCTGAGCAAATACATTAAGAAAATATCACACATTTGCAAGGACCCGTGGACATTTTTAAAAAAGATAAGTGAAATTGACTACAGCGACTCATTGAACTTCCTTACTATTGACGTCATAGATCTGTATACGTCTATACCTCACCTGGAGGCTATAGAATGGATTTCACTAATGCTAGATCGTTTGGGAGCACCCAAAAAAATGAAATCGACTTAGTATCCCAACTCTTAGATATCATACTTACGTCTAACTTTTTCATTTTTAATGGGAAATATTATCTCCAGAAACAAGGCGTAGCTATGGGATCCCCATGTGGTGCTACAGTAGCTAACCTATTCATGGCCTACTGGGAGGTTGACAATATTCTTAAGGATGTTAATACAATGAACCGCATTAAGTTCTACACAAGATACCTGGATGATATTTTCATCCTTTTTGATGGCAATGAGACACTAGCAAATGAATTTGTTTCTTCCATTAACAATACAACCGAATTTTTAAAATTTACATCAAAATTCTCAGAGCTATGCACGGACTACCTTGATGTTCACTTGTATAAAGAAGTTAACAATTGTGAATATTCTTCAAAGATATTCAGAAAACCAACTTACTGCAACTCCTTTTTACATTACAACAGCTGCCACCTATTCAAGCAAAAGAAGGCTATCATAAAGGGACAGCTAATTCGAGCAGCCAGGATGTGCAGTAATGAGACACTATTCCAAGAAGAATGTAAAATCTTGGAAGTAATGTTCACTAACAGAGGATACCCAAATACTTTATTTGAAGAAATACTGGATGAGATCAACAATAAAAGAAGGGAAGGCCAACTTCTACCCTTACTTCCACATAAAATTTTAAGTGGACAAGAGAAGGATTTAGAAGTTAATCCGAGGGTTGGGGAGAATATATCCTTTCTTAGGGCAACCTCCAACACTGAGATAACAGGGACCTCGTTTGTAAATAGTTTCATCACAAACTACAGTATTGACTCGAGGAAGATTCAAATTATACTTTATAAAAATTGGTACTATAGAACAAATAAAGAGGAACTCATGGACAAGTTAGGCACAAAACCTCTGATAGCATATAGGAGAGGCAATAATTTGAAAAAAGTAAACAGACGGAGCTAATGACTAGAACAAAAGGCTGTTTTCAGTGTGGGGCATGTAACTATTGCCATCTTGTGAAGGCTTCCAATTCCTTTGTAATACGTAATAAAAAGTACCACATTACACATAAACTTAACTGTGATTCTAGATCCATAGTTTACTTAGCTAAGTGTAACTGCTGTGAAGCATTTTATATAGGCAAGTCTGACCGGAGACTACGGGACAGGCTGTACCAACATGATTATGCCATAAGGAAACTAAAAAAAAGAAAACGCTCTAGCTAAACATGTAATGAAACATCAAGGACATAGCTTTCATTTCATTGCAACTGACCAGGTTAAGAAAACAGAAAGAGGGGGCCCAGTACCCCTCTTCTTGGAGAATAAGGAGCTAGAATGGCAAATATTACTAGACTCATTTTCGTACCCAGGTTTGAATGAACACTGCAACATAGCTTGTGTCCTGAAAATGAGGAGCTATAAAAGATAACTCCTTTACCTTTGCCTTACTCCATTTTCCACTTTATTTTATTTTACTTTAATAGTAATTTGTAGTATATACACTTTTTACTACTTTAAGATTCATACTTAGCAAGGCTTCTAACTATAGTTGTCGGTAGAGATCTCACTAGATACTTTTTACAAACACTTTTTACAAACACTTTTTACAAACACTTTTTACAAACACTTTTTACAAACACTTTTTACAAACACTTTTTACAAACACTTTTTACAAACACTTTTTACAAACACTTTTTACAAACACTTTTTACAAACACTTTTTACAAACACTTTTTACAAACACTTTTTACAAACACTTTTTACAAACACTTTTTACATGTAGATCTGTTATGCACTGCTTTTAGACTGCTTTTATTGTGCATACACTTCTTATACATTTGCATGCTTTTAATGCACATTTGCTTGGTATATGAATGTAACAAATTGCTGAAGCACTAATGTTTCATGGTTTCCAACTGTTTTAAAAGTATGAAACTACATACTTTTGAGAATGCTCCTAAACAGAGCTTTTACTCCCTGAATTTACTTTTGCAAGAAATGCTGCTAACACGCCTTCATTGTGATTGCATTACTAATTAAGGCGAGGCTGTGTTGTATAAAAACCTGACTTGACACTGCATTTTACTTTTGCCTCTGATGAAGCTGTAGTTTTAACCACAGCGAAAAAAAGAAGTTATGTTCTTACCATAACGTTCCATGTTAGTTGTCTTCTTCTCGCCTTCTTCTTGCTGGATGGGTTCGGAGCCGACCTCGGCTCCGACTCGGCCACTCTAAAAGCTCGAGAGTTGGTTCCACCGGCTCGAGGCTCCCCTTATATCCCACAATGCTAGGCGTGAGTTACCTCAGATCTCGTTTGTAAGCTAGGCCCAGCCTATAATAGTAATAGAATAACTAGTAACAAAGTCCACCTCTATAAATAAGGGAGAAGAGAAGGGTGACCTACATCCTGATCCAGGAAATATGCACAGCAGAGCATATACCTAAAGTACAGAGGTGGTAGAAAGAGAGGTCACAATCAAAACTCCTCTAGGTCTGTCCAGGCCAGGGGGAAGGAGGGTGGGACGCGAGAAGAAGACAACTAACATGGAACGTTATGGTAAAAACATAACTTCTTTATGTTAAGTTGTCTATCTCGCCTTCATTCTTGCTGGATGGGACCGCGTCCCTAGCACCTTGTCCCGGGTGGCCCAACGGAACAGACTCTTGAGAACAGTGGAACCAAAGTTAGCTCTATGCCTAGAAGCTAAATCCAACTTATAATGAGAAATGAAAGTGTGAGGAGTAGCCCAAGTAGCCGCTGCACAAATGGTGTCAATAGGCAGTCTGTCTTGGAAGGCTAAAGAAGTAGCCAAAGCTCTGGTAGAATGAGCCTTAGGTTTGTTAGGCAGCTTTTGGTGTCTAATTTCATAAACAAGGGAAATCAGAGATGTTAGCCATCTAGATAATGATACCTTTGAAACTGAAAGTCCCTTTCTGCCTTCTGCATAGGAGACAAACAGCTGGTCAGATTTTCTGAATTGTTTTGTTCTATCTAAATAGTACCTCAACTGACGATGAACATCTAGCCAGTGTAATTTTTGTTCAGACCTATTGGAATAATCTGGAAAAAAGACAGGGAGGTCAATGCTTTGATTTAGGTTTGACGTCGAGACTACCTTAGGCAAAAAGGACGGGTTGGTTCGTAGGGATACCCTGTCCTTATGGAACAATAGATAAGGAGGTCGACAGCTGAGTGCATGAAGTTCTGAAACTCTTCTAGCTGAAGTAATAGCTACCAGAAAGAGTGTCTTCCATGATAGCAATTTTAAAGAACAGGAGGCTGCAGGTTCGAAAGGGGGAAGAATCAAAATAGTAAGAACTAAATTTAGATCCCAAGGAGAAGGAGGATTTCTTATAGGAGGTCTGAGAAGAAAAACTCCTTTCAAAAAGGCCTTGCAAAGCTTGTGGGACATTAAGGCAGACTCAGAAATACCCACATGAAAGTTAGAAATAGCTGCCAATTGAACTTTAAGAGTAGAAGGAGATGAACCTGCATGGAAGAGTTCAGCTAGAAAATCAAGGACTATTTGGATCGAAGCAGTGAAAGGATCTATGTCCCTTCCTTGAGCCCAATATGTGAAGCGTTTCCACTTACTCAAATAAATCTTCCGAGTGGAAGATTTATGGGAAGCTATCAAAATATCTCGAACGGAGTGAGATAATTGAGGAAGCCTGGCTAAGGTTGGAACTGGAGGAACCAAGCAGTGAGGTTCAGAGAGGGGAGGGAGCGATGAAACTGACCCGACTGATGGATCAACAGATCTGGAGCTAGGTCCAGATGCCAAGGTCACTCCAATAGAAATTGATGTAGAAAGGGGAACCACACCTGTCAAGGCCAGTAAGGAGCAATGAGGATCAACGAGGCCTTCTGAGCGATAGCTTTCTGTATCACTTGAGAGATTAGTGGGAAGGGAGGAAATGCATACAGAAGTCCCCGGGGCCAAACTTGGACTAGAGCGTCTCTGCTGGGTTGGCCTGGTAAAGGGAATAGAGTGAAATAATCTCTGCACTTGCTGTTTTGGGGAGAAGCAAAAAGATCGCAGCAAGGCTGACCCCACTTGAGAAAAATTTCTCTCACAACAGAGTCTTTCAGAGACCACTCGTGAGGCATGAGGATAGCTCTGCTCAACTTGTCCGCGATTTGATTGGACTTCCCGGGGATGTGCGTTGCTATCAGAAACCGCTGAGAAGAAATCGCCCATTGCCACAATCTGAGTGCTTCTCGACACAGGGGGTAGGACCTGGTTCCGCCTTGTTTGTTGATGTACCACACTACAGACATATTGTCTGTCTGGATTGCAATCGTTCCCAAGGGAAGAGAGTCTTGAAGGGCTTGCAACGCTAAAAGCACTGCTCTCATCTCCAGAACATTTATGTGCAAGTGGCATTCGTCTGGTTGCCATGTGCCCTGGACCGTCCTGCCCTGATAGTGCCCCCCCCACCCGATCAGGGAGGCGTCCGTTGTCAGAGTAGCAGCCGGAGGGGGAGGAACAAAGGGTCTTCCCAACAAGAGCTGAGGGGAAGACATCCACCACATGAGATGATTTCTGCACGTCTGCGTGATCATAATGGTGTGGGACATTGGAAGTTGCTGGTATGACCATTGTGTAAAGAGCATCCATTGAAGGATTCGCATGTGGAATCTGGCTAATGGAAGCAGAGGTATGGCCGCCGCCATAATTCCCAACACTTTCAGAACTAACCTGGCTTTGATTCTGTTGTTGCTGAACAGGAGTGAGACCAGTTTGTGTATGTCTGTTATTCTCTGATCTGTTAGTCTCGCTGACATGTCTACTGTGTCTAGATTTGCGCCTATGAAGGTAATAGTACGACAAGGCGACAAAACAGACTTTTCGCAATTTATTGAAATGCCTAACTTTTGACAAATGCGAAAAGTGTAATCCCTGGCCATCAGAAGGAGATGCTTGGTGGGAGCTGTGAGGAGCCAGTCGTCCAAATATGGAAACACCTGGAATCCTTGTCATCTCAGGTGAGAAGCTACCACTGCCATGCATTTGGTAAACACCGGGGCAGTGGTGTGACCAAAGGGCAGGGCCCTGAATTGAAAGTGACTGGTTCCCAGCCTGAAGCGGAGGAATCTTCTGGAGCGTCTGTTCATTTTATGTGATAGTACGCATCCTGAAGGTCTATAGAGCACATCCAGTTTCCTTTTCCCAATAGGGGAAGGATGGACTGCAGCGTGACCATCCGAAATCTTGTTTTCTTGACTGATCTGTTCAAGATACTGAGATCCAAAATTGGTCTCCAGTCCCCTGTTTTCTTTGGAACTAAAAAGAACCTTGAGTAGATTCCGGATCCTTGCTGGTCTGCTGGAACTGGCTGAATTGCTCTTTTCGCAAGCAGCTTTGAAATTTCCAAAACCGCTAGATCCCTTTGAGGGGTGGAACATCTGGAAGGGATTTTTTGATTGGTTTGGAATGCGAAGAAAGGGAATAGCATAGCCTTCCGAAATGACGGACTGTACCCATTTGTCTTGAGTCAGGGATAGCCAGGCTTCTGGGTACAGTGACAATCTTCCCCAGACTGCCTCGAAGGGGGGCAGTAGAGCAACACCTCAGGGATGCTGAAAGGGCTTATCAGAGAAGGCTTCTCGATTGCCCTGGTTCTCTGAGCCCCCTGCCTCGAGGCGACGTCTACCATTGTTATTCCCGCCTCTGCCTCTGGCGGGGAACCGACTCTGTGCGTCAGGCGAAGTCCCTTGAGATTGTTTACGGAACCACATTTTCCCACTTTTCTGGCCTTTGGGGTAAGGCCTAGAAGGAGTAGAAAACGGACTCCGGCGGCAGAAAGAGTCTTGCCATCAGTCTCGCACCTAGTCAAGGTTTCTTTCACTTGAGGACCAAGAGAGATGATCCATCGAACGGGGAATTAGTGAAAGACGTTTTGAAGGGGTCCGCAAAATTGCATAGCCGCATCCAGGCATGCCTACGTAAGGCCACACCTGTCCCTGCGGCCCTGCTCGCTCCATCAGCCGCATAAGAAAGGAGGCATGGAGGAGTTAGCTATGGAGTTCAGGGTAGCCAGCTGAGTGTTCATCTTATCTTGAAAACCCGCAGCTGTAGGGTCCTTCAACATGTCACTCGCTTCTTTGATCAAGTCCCTTTGAAGACGAGTAAAATGGCACAGGTAGTTCAGCGACGCATAGCAAATGTCGCTGACGAGAACATCCGCTTCCGTACCTGTCCATGGACCTAGATTCCTTGTTAGGTGGATGGACAGGTACTGAAGGATCAGCTAGTTCCTTCTTAGTGGCAGCAGCAACCACCATAGCATCCACAGAAACCCTTTTGTCAAGAACTGTTTGTCTGCTGGTGCGTTATGAATTTTGAGGGTCTCCTGGGAGTGGGGTCCACTGAATCAGGAGCCGTCCATGCCTTTTAGCTACCACCTGCATGAGGGGTCAAGGGGAGACACCCAGGAGGTGGAAGGACGAGAGCCAAACGCCTCAAGGTACACAGATTCATCCTCCGAAGGGTTGAGGGCTGGCCAATTTCCCCTGTTTGAGGATTTCTAGAATGTCTGCAAAGGAGACATCTTCAGAAGGGGAACGGGGAACCCTCGGAATCCTCTAAATCTGTGTCAGATGTGATGGACTCAGGTGAGTCAATGTGTTTCCTCTTAGACTTCCTCTTCCGAGGGGGCTCCTCTGCCAAATCTGGAGAGGCCTCGGAAGAGGATGAGATCCCCACAGGGGGTTCCTGAGGAGCTGGCTCTCTGCGGTCCGGGATGAGGGAGTGAGTCAACTTGACCTGAGGCACCGTGAGGGAGGGGCGGAGCCAACTGTGGAGTAGAGCCAGGCTCTAACACACTCCGCATGACCTCGAGCACCCCTGTCAGGCAAAGCCAGAGGTCCCGCTCCGAGAAGCTGAGAACCTCCCTCGGCACCGACAGTGATGGCTCCGAGGCGATGTCGGAGCCGAACTCACCAGCCGAAGCTCCGAGAGGAGAGCGGGTCGGACAAGGGTCCGATGCCACTCACCCCCTCGGAGCCGACGAGGGAAGTCCGGCGCCGAGATTCTTCGAAAGAAGAAATCGGAGCCGACGACAGAGCCGAAGACATCTGTATCGGCTCCGACGCTACCACAGTCTCGGTTCCGACACGCCCGGCTCCGAGCTCAACGGAGTCGGAGGAGGAACATATTGATGGACAGGGACAGGCATCGACTGATGAGTCGGGCTCTGAAGCATTTGGGCCAGTGCCTCGGACTTAAGAAGTTGACTCACTACCCTCTGAAGGTCATGATCCGACAGCCTCGATGACCTAGAGGAGTGAGATTTATGGCTCCGTTCAGACAGCAGAGGAGATGCTGGAGCCGAATGAACGGAGCCAAGGGATGGTGACCTAGATCTCTTCCTAGATGTCGGCTCCGAAGGTCTGGTCGGAGCCGACAAGGATTTAATACCTCGGCTCCAGCCGGAGCCGAGGGAACCACAGAAGCTGTGGACTCATCGGCTCCAGCCGGAGCCGATGCAGACGTAGGTTTAGAAGCCTTAGGTCTCGGCTCAGAAGCTGGAGCCGAGGACCTAGAAGCCTTGGAGGGCTTCCCAGAGACAGAAAGGGAATCCTCAGGCTTAAGTAGACCCCTTAGGATCAACTTGTTCTTTCTTTCCTGCAGGACCCTGGGACTGAAGCCGTGGCATACAGCACAGGAGTCTTGCAGGTGCAAAGGCTCCAGGCAGTAGACACAAGAAGTGTGACCGTCTGTCAGAGACATTTTCTGACAGCACGCATCACACTTCTTGAAGCCTGAGACCTTTGTGTCTTTAGACATCCTAGAACAAGAAAGTGTAACCACACACACTCAGTCAGACACACTGATTACACTTATCTTATTTTAACTCAAAAATAAAACAATTAACTAAAAGTTTTAATTAAGAGCAATACACACACACCACTAGGGAATGAGGGAAGGCCTGAAGGCCCGAGGGAGAACTTTTAAGTTCTTGTGGGAAAGAAACGGGATTTTATGAAAAAAAGGGGTAGAAATCCACTAAACTAAGGGAAAAGGTAGTTAAACTTAAAAATATAGGTGTTTAAGTATTCTAACTTTACAGAAAATACACTTACCAAGAAGCCGGTAGAAAACCAACACCTCGATCGCTGTAGCGGCAAACGAGATCTGAGGTAACTCACGCCTAGCATTGTGGGATATAAGGGGAGCCTCGAGCCGGTGGAACCAACTCTCGAGCTTTTAGAGTGGCCGAGTCGGAGCCGAGGTCGGCTCCGAACCCATCCAGCAAGAATGAAGGCGAGATAGACAACTTAACATCGCTTGTTTTAATAATAAAGTGCATTAAGGTTTTTTCTGACTTCAGTGTGGCTTTACACGTTTAAGTGGATTCTATTTAAAGTGTTGCAGCTTGTACAGCAAACAGCAGCCACAACAAGGACTTTAACATTTTTTGGGCTTCATGGTGCTTGTCCGGACTGCTTTTGTGTATTTTGCATGGAAAATGATGGACTTCAACAGCCATGATAGCCTGAAGTTCTGATACCCTTCCGGCTGAGGTGACAGCTAGTAGGAAGGCAGTCTTCCAGGAGAGGTATTTCAATTCTATAGAAGCAGCAGGTTCGAAAGGAGGCAAGGCTAGTTTTTCTAGAACATAATTCAGGTCCCAGGGAGGCGTGGGAGCCCTTCTGGGAGGTCTGATATTAGAAGCATCTCTGAAGAATTGCTTAATCAAAGGATGAGAGAAGAGGGGTGGGTCTAAATCATAATGGGCAAAAATGGCTGAGGCATGGATTTTAAAGGAGGAGAAAGAGAGGCCACTACTGAGCAACTCGGCTAGGTAATCCAGGGATGGAAGGGTGGGAGGTACTGGCCCCTTTGGACTGGTTCCAGGAGCAGAATCTTTTCCATTTCCCTGCATATGACTTTCTGGTGCTGGGCCTTCTGGCCTCTGTGATGTCTAGGACCCGTTTGCTTAACAGTGACTCCTTGTTAGCTTTTAAGGTATAAGCCATGCTGAAAGATTGACAGTGCAAGTCTGGGTGCAGTATCTTCCCTCTCACCTGGGTCAAGAGGTCGGAGATCAGAGGAAGCTGCTTGGGGCTGCAAGGTCAGGCTGCGCAGCAAGGGGTACCAATGCTGTCTGGGCCAGTCTGGAGCAATGAGGATGGTCTTTGGGCTCTCCTCCCTTATTTTGATGAGTACCTTGGGAATAAGGGGCAGAGGAGGGAACACGTGCAGAAAGAGGGAATTACAGGGGATGGTCAAGGCATTCACCTTCCACGCTAGGTGGTGATACTCCCGGTTACAGAATTTTTTCAGCTGGTGGTTGGAGGTGCAATGCAAAGAGATCCACTTCCGGGGCCCCCCCCCACTCCTGAGCGATTTGCAGAAAGATTTCTCTGGGGAGATGCCATTTGTGAGGGTCCGGTAAGTTTCTGATTAGGTGGTCTGTCAGGGTGGTGTTGACCCCTGGTAGGTACTGGGCAATTAGGTGTAGACCCATGGAGGTGGCTGTAAGCCAGAGGCTCATGCCTAACTTGCACAGGGGGTAAGATTGCCCCCCCCCCATTTGTTGATATACCACATTATTGTGGTGTCTATTTTTATAAGGAGAACCCCTGGCCTGAGATGAGGTTTGAAAGATGTCAGAGCCTTTTGTGCTGCCATCATTTCTTTTTGATTCAGATGCAAGTGAAGCACCTGCCTGCTAGGTCAGCATCCCAAGCAATGTCTGAGGGGTTGGTGGTGATGGTCTGGCCACAAGGGCAGAGGATGAAGAGAAGACCCTTGGTCCTGGCACAGGCCTCTGCCCACCAGAGAAACTCCGCCCTTACACATGGGATCAGAGGGAGAGAGGTCTCTAGGGACTGAGAGTGATGGCACCAAAGGTTCCTTAAATACCACTGAAGTTTTCTCATGTGAAGCCTGGCCAGAGGAATAAGAAGGATGCAAGATGCCATGTATCCCAGGGCTTGCAAGAACTTCCTCGCAGTGATGTGAATTCTGGGAGCCAGCTGGGTAAAGTAAAGTAGAGAGGCAGGAAGCTCTGCTTTTCTGGGGATAGGAAGGGGTCTAAATTAAAAAAAACTAACTTTTACTTACCCGAATACCTAAACGCCGATACGTCTTCATCAAACCGTGAAAATGTCGATTGCCCTGAAGAGTGACATCCGAAACTTCAAATCGTCATGGTTGGCCCTTCTGCGGTATAGCTCCGTAAGGTAAGTGTGCAATAGTTATGGACCTTAGGGTTAGGGTGTGGGTTAAGTGCATACATGGTGATATATTCAAGGTTTAGTGTAGGGTTAGAAGAAGGGTTTTGGTTAGTGTATGTATGTGGTTTATTTAGTTTGTTTGTGTAGGTAGTATGTAGCGGGCGGTGGGATGGGACAACAACATTTCGAGTCTTTAAATTTCGAAGTTTACGGCATTTGGTGTATTTGCGGTTCGCGGAATATGTGTCGACGTTTAGGTATTCGGGTAAGTAAGTGTTCGTGATTTTAATATAGACCCAATAGGTAGGCCATCTGGGATGCTGTGTCTAGCACAGCTCCCAAGAAAATTATCTTCCTGGTGGGGTTTTGCTTTTATTTCTTCTCGATGATTGTGAACCCTAGGGAAGTTAGAAGTGATTTGACAAAGAGGAGGTCCTGGAGCAGCTTTTCTTTGCACTCTGCCTGAATGAGGCAGTTGTCCAGGTAAGGGTAAATCTGTATACTTCTCTGTCTGCAGAATGCTATGGCCGGGGCCAAGCATTTGGTGAATACTCTGGGAGCATAAGCCAAAAGGCAGCACAGGAACTGAAAGTGTTGCGAGCCTGTTCTGAAGCGCATGGATTTTCTGCAGGATTCCCTGATGGGAATGTGGAGGTAGGCATCATTTAGATCTAGGGTCACTATTTATTTTATTTTACATTTGTTGACCAGGCTAGTCCAGCTGAATATATGTCCATTTTCAGTGGAGGCCCGGAGAGAAAAGCTCCAATGGTTATTACAAGTTTAAACAGAAATAGCCATAACAAGATGAAAATTTATAAACAAAGTGAGTTAGTACACGCAATACACATGCAAACAGAAATAGCCATAACAAGATAATATTCATAAGCAAAAGGAGTAAATACTTGCAATACACATTTGATAATATCAAAACTTAGAGTAAATAATAAATTGTCTTACAAATATGGTAAAATAATTTTTTTTTTTTTTTTTTTTTTTTTTTTTTTTTTTACAATGGTCACACAGTATATAGGAAATAACATATATCTACAAAGATGTTATGTAAGGAGGGAGCTATCAAGGCTACAGGGAAAAGAGAAGGAAAGAATTAAGGTAGAGGAAAGGAAGAAGGAAGGTTAATCTGGGTTGGTACAGGAACAGAGTCAGTATTTATTGAGATGCATTTTCAGTTGTCTTTTAAAGAGTGGAAGAGTGGACAAAGACGAGATATCGGATGGTAGTTTGTTCCACATTTTTCCAACAGAGTTGGAAAAAGGCGGTCACCTGCAGAGTTATTGGGTTTGGTGATCTTAACCAGTAGCTTGTTTGAAGAACGTAGGTGTTTCAGGTTACTCTATGGAGTAATGAGGTTAGAGAGTATTGGTGTTTTAGATGGTCGATATAGAATTTTGTGAGCTATTAAGAGCTGTTGATAAATGAGCTTGTTATGAAGTTCAAGCCAACCTAGTTTTAGGTTCAGACAGTGGTGAGTTCTGAACATAGATCCTGTAGCAAATCGAGCAATATTATGGTAAGATGTAGCAAGTTTCTTGAGGTTATTTATAGAGAGATTAGTATAAATAGGGGAAGCATATAGAAGGGTAGAGATAAGGTGAGATCTGGCTAAGGTGGTCCTAGCTTCAGGTGTAAGGAAGGGTTTGATTCTATAAAGGGATCCAATCTTTTTGTTAACTACTTTTATTGTGTTGTTGATATGAGAATCAAAATTGAGATTGTTGTCAATAGTTATTCCTAGTAGTTTTATAGTAGAATCAGGAGAAATCAGAGTGTTATCAGTGGAAGTAATAGAGAAGTTTAGAGGGGTAGATTTATGGGTAGGTGAGAACAGTAACAATTTGGTTTTCTTGGGGTTGAGGAGTAGGCAACGGTCAGAGAACCAGTGTTCAACAGTGGTGAAAGCTTTTTGGGTAAGAGACTGTAGTTCAGTTTGAGAGGAAGCAGTGCAGATTATAGTAGAATCATCTGCATATTGTATGCAGGTAGTGTTAGGGATAGCTGATTGGAGGTCATTAATAAAGATAGAAAATAGGAGGGGGCTTAGGATAGACCCTTGAGGTACACCTAAAGAGATAGGAAGGAGATTAGATAGTGAATCTTTCCAAAGTACTGCCTGCTGACGGTTTTCTAGGTAAGATGTAAAGCAAGTTAAGGAAGGGGGATCAAGTGCGAGAGATTTTAGTATGTGCAGAAGAAGTTTATGATTAACCATGTCAAAAGCTTTTGATAGGTCTATGAAGATAGAAGATGATAGATTATTGTTGCTGCGGTTATAGCTGATGGAGTTGGTAAAGGAGAGCAATGCAGTAGTGGTACTGTGGGAAGGTCTAAATCCATGTTGACAGTTAGCAAGTAGGTTGTTCTGGAGAAGGTGGTTAAGTAGTTGTTTATGGATACATTTGTCCATGATTTTAGCTATAGGAGATAACAGTGCTATGGGACGAAAGTTTGAGAAGTCATTAGAATTACCCCCTTTGTGTAGTGGGATGATGTGAGATATCTTCCAGATAGAAGGGAAAATTCCTTTATTTATATATCTATTTATCAGGATAGAAATGGGATAGGCAGTGGCTTTGGCTCCTATCTGCAAGAATTCTGCAGAAGTTCGTCTGCAGAGGGGGTGGTGGGTTTAAGTTTTTGGAGCAGAGATAAGATAAAGGAGGTAGATACAGGTTGTAAGTGAAGGGGAGGATGAGTATTTAAAGTAGGTGAGAGTAGTTAAGAGGTGTCAGGAGATAGGTGATTTGCAAGAGTTTGGATGGTATTGGTGAAGAAAGAGTTGAAGTCATTAGCCATTTGTGTGGGATTGTTTGGGTTAGAGTCCTGGGGGTTTGGTGTGATCGACTGGCCTGGGGATAAAATATTATTAATACTGGCCCAGAATTTTTTAGGTTCTTTTTTGGTGGTTTGTTGTAATTGAAAGCAACAGTTCTTTTTATCCGTCAGGATGGCTTTTTTTGTACCGTTTCTAAGCTCTCTGAAGTTTTGGTGGTCAGTTAGGTTCTTAGTAGAACGCCATTTATCCCAAGATTTATTTCTGAGAATGATTTTTTGCTTAGTATTGTTGGTTAGCCAGGGTGCTGCTTTAGCTTTGGTTCTAATAGTACGACTTGGGGCATGGTGATCTAGGATAGATAGGAATGTAGAACTGAAGTATTCTACAGCTTCATTAAGTGGGAGATATTTTAGCGGAGACCAATTACATTGTCTTAGTTCAGCTTGAAACTGTTCAGAGTTAAATTGTTTTTTAGAACGTAGTGTTTAAGTGGTAGGCAAGGTTGGGTTTGTTTTGTGTCTAATGATAGAAGTTAGTGAGTGGTCACTTAGATCATCTGGAAGGGTGCCTGATTGGTAGGTTTGTTGGGGAGTACTAGTAAGAATCCAGTCTAAGGTGGTTTCATTATTGTTGGTTTTATTAGTTCTGGTAGGACTATTAACGAGTTGTTTAAAGCCATATAGGTTTATATGGGAGGTGGGGTTAGTACTGTTACAGGAATACCAATCGATGTTAAAGTCGCCTAAGACTAGTGTTTCTTGAGGGAGGTTGGTAAAGAGTAAATTGAGGATATATTCGGGAGTGCTGATATTATTTCCTGGAGGGAGATATGCATGGATGATATTTATGGCTTTAGTAGTATTGACTTGAAGTTTGGAGCGGATTACTTCGGCATTGTTATCTAGGGTAAAAGTCAGATTTATAGTACTAATTTGGAGTTGTGTTTTGTAGAGAATTGCTACCCCTCCTCCCTTTTTGGCAGGGCGATCAAGTCTAATGATGTTATAACCAGGTGGGGTGATTTCATTGTCTTTGATAGAAGGCTTTAGCTATGTTTCAGTTAAACATAAAATATCAAATTGATGGACTTCTAGAAGGGCATGGATTTTGACTAATTTTGTTACAAATACTTCGTATATTGAGATGGGCAATAGAGAGAATTGGTGGGTATAGAAAATGATAGAGATGTAGTTTTGTCTTGTATTTTGTATGTTTTGGTTTTATTATGGTGTGGGCCTGGATTACGATGAATGTCTCCATCTAATAGAAAGTGGAGGAGTTTGAAATATTTTGGCTGAAGAAGTTTGTAAATGAAGTCAAGTATTTTCCTGGGTTTAAGTTTCCTTAACTTGAAGTGTGCTAGTCTGTGGTATTTGGCTAGTAGGTAGTTGGGTTGTGTGGTGCGGTTTGAGAAAGTAGGGGAGAGAGGTGATGTAGAGGTGTACTTAGAGGGAAATGAAAGAGAAGAGCTCAGTGGGTATTCGTAGGAGGTTAGGAGGTAAGTAGTTATAAGAGAAGATACAAGGAATAAGCAGATAAGCATTTTAAATTGTGGAGGGATGAATGACATACACATATTAATGTGTATGGAGGTTAGCAAAGAGATGAGATGTAGTTTGAAGGTGTGGTGTGGGGTAGTGGTATGAGAAAGTAGATGGGGAGGAGGTGGCTTAGTTAATTAGTAGGTGTGGTGTACAAAGAGAGGGTTGGGTAAGTTTGTGATGTTAGGTATCCGATTGGAGTGGACAGGATAGGGTGTGTCTATCAGTGGTATAAATGTAGGACCACTGGGGGCAGGGTAGGGGAGCGGAGTGAGCCCGCAGGGCGAACGGAGCGGGTAGAGACAAGAGAGAGGACTATTGAGGATGGCAATGTGTAGAGCAGGAAATTTCAGCAAGTATGTCTGAAGGTAAGAATGTAGAAGTAGGTTAAGAGGCTAGTGACAGGAAAGTAGGGAAGTTAATAGTAGTGTGGTTAAAGGTACCCTAGGACTGGGGTGAGAAAGGTCATAGAATAAGTCTCTAAGAAGTAAAAGCTTAGAAGCAGGGTTGGGGAGGTATGGTAAGGAAGTAGGTGTAGGAGTAGAAATACAGAAAGCCACAGATAAGGCGCCACCTAGTGGTCGGTCGCTTACCTACAGCTAAGTGTTCGCATACAAGGGTGGCAGGCTGTGGAGAGAGGGAGTAGGCAACGTATTAGAGAGAGAGAGTAGGCTGGATAAAGGGTTAGCTACAGAGAACAAGAAAGGAAAAATGGGGGGCTAGTTGGCTGCTGGCTATTCTGAGTGGGAAGCTTGCCTAGCGTAGCAGAGCCTTTAAACCTTAAATTGTGGTATAAAGTTCAGGTAGCTGGATCTGCACATACTTTACCATCTTAAAATGGTTGGTTTCTCTGGGACTGGTGGGTGGAATCCAAGTTCGGACAAGCTTTCAAGGCTTCCAGGAGGGTTATTCAGTACAGGGATGTACTGGTCACTAGGACTTATTGTAGGTCAGGCGCCCGACGCAGAATGCACAGCAGTCAGGTAGAGAGTGGGGTGAGAAACTCTAGCCAGGCATTTTATGTTAGCATAGGCAGCAGCTGCTGCAAAGTTAGCATTTTTAATCTGAGGACCACCAGTGAAGTGTTCAGAAAAGATAGATCCAGGATGGGGAGCCAAGTGTCCTCTTTTCTGGGAACAAGGAATAGTCTGGGAACAAGGAATAGTCTGGTATAAAAGATTTGCCAGTTTCATCCGAGGGGATAGGTTCTACTGCCCCCTGGGATATGAGAGTTTGGAACAGTTTCAATGCCTCTGCCCACTGATTTGGAGGCAAGTCTGGGTACCTCTTGGATTGGGAGCTCGCTGAAAGAGAATTTGTATCCCTGAAAAATGTTTAAGACCCATTGGTCCTTTGTTACAGAAAGGCAACTGTCTCTGAAGAGGGAGAGCCTTCCTCCTAGTTTTTGATGAGTGAAGGGAGGGCGGGGGGGGGGGGGTCACAGAGGATTTTCCATAGAGGGTTGGCTTAGAACTCCCTGCCTTAGAGACGCAAGTGGTCCATTCTTTGCTTCTCTGCTGGCCCTGGGATAGGTGGATGGATGGTCTATCCCTGCGGGGCTCACCTTGGCCCCGTCTGCTACGTGCAGGGAAGGCCCAGTGCTTAGAGGAAAAGTTCCTGCTGAATCTGGGAGGTTGAACCTAAAAGAAATATCTTTTACTGTTTGCATAGATTTTGCTTTGTCTTCCATCTTTTTAAGCACCTCTTCTGCTTTTTCCCCAAACAAGCACTCCTTATCTAGGGGTACATCAATAAGTTTAGACTTGACATGATCAGGGAGAGGTTGTTCCTTCAGCCATGCATATCTCCTAATAACAGATCCTGTCACTGCTGCCCTGCTAAAGGCTTCTAGGACATCACATCCACACTGTAATAAGTGTTTGGCCACTTGACAAGCAGAGTGCAGTAAATCTGCTAACTCTTTTGAATTGGCAAAGTCAGGAAAGGCAGCAATCATCTGTTTTATGTGTTAAAGATATTTTAACATATGGAACTGACAATTGGGTGCTCTGACGGCTAAGGTTGCAGAGGTGTATACTTTTTACTCCATCTGTTAACCGCTCTGGAGTCCTTGTCAGAAGGAAGAGGATTCTTGGCAAAACTAGTCCGATCTCCTTTAGGTCCCTGTGTAAGGACCTCTGGGTCTGCAGCAGGATTTCTGTACAGGTATTTGGAGAATCCGGTACTCTGTAGTACCAGTCAGGTTTACTGGGAGCAGGAGGGAGGGCGTCGTGGGGCCAAGCTGGATTCATGGAAAGCATCATCCACCACTTCTAAAATAGGGGGGATGGCCAGGTATCTGTGCTGGGGCAGGTCCAGAAACTCTCTAAGTCTATTTTTTAGACTGTGGGAAGTCCTAAGATTCACACTGGAAATGTTCCCTGAGGGAGTGAAGGGTTCCCCCAAAGGAAAGGTCCTCTGGAGGGAAGACAGAAGGGATGGATTCCTCTGCATCTGAATCCTCACAAGTAGTTAAGGGATGCTGTTCCTCTTCAAAAAACTTAACAGTCAGATTCCTCAGAATCTTGTTATATCATAATTTCTGGAGACGGGTACCTTTTCCTTTTAGAAGCTGTGGCCCGACTACCCCAAATAAGGGAGATGAGATCCTCCACCATTTTTAAGCATTTGTGCTTGGGGTGGTGGAGTAGCAGCAAGATGGTGGCTAGAAGCAAAATTTCCTAGGAGTGGCCTGGCTTCTAGGCCTGACAGAATCCAACAGTCTGAGAGAAATGGTAGTCAGATGCGAAGACGTTTTTTGTCTAGACTCGGTAGTGCGAAAAGCCTCCTCAGAAGCCGGTGCCTGCATCGTGGCTCCAGACCCAACCGAGGCATAGACAGCCAAAGGCTTAGAAGACTTAGAAGATTTCTATGGCATACCAGACTCCAAAAGGGTCTCGGTAGAGGCCTCAGTAGATACTGAAAATCGGGCATCAGGGGCTGCGCAAGTGTCTCACTGAATTCCAAGAACCGATGACCTGCTTAGCAGTAGCGTCATCAGCAGGCTTAGCCTTGTGTGGTCTGTCTCTATCTTTATCTCTACGTTTTTTCATAATGTCCACAGATTGTTGGCTGATGGACACCATATCGGAATGCGAAGAAGGAACACGAAAATAACAGTCTACAAAAAGCACTATGGCGAATAGTTAGCACATTAAAAAAGGCACAGAACCAGCAATGGGGGACGTCATTATCTGGGCCTAAACAAGCGATGCAGTAAGAATGGAAGTCTTGGTGTGGGATACGCTTTCCACAGGCGAGACAATTAACTTTTTCGGACATCGGTTAGTGCAAGAAAAAAGGATCCCCAATGGGGTACTTGGCTTTAGACGTTCTCAGCTGAAAATCAACTTCTGGTAGCGACCAACCGGCACTAGTGTGAAGTGCTTCTGCTATGGGCTCCACACCAAGAAAGACTGATGTAATGACGTTGGCTGCCTTGCTTTACAGCACTGATGACCCGAAATCAGACGCAAAAAAAATGGACTCTGGTATTCGGGCTGGCCGAGGGCTACCACAGCAGGGATACCCACAGGTGATGACTGCAACAGTGAAACACGAAGAGCATCCATAGATGTCCTTCTCTTCCATGTTGCAGTATTCTGCTTGTGGGTTTACCCTTCTTCCTCTCCAGTTTGTCCGGCCAGGTTTCCAAAGATTCAGTCCCTCTTGGTGTGTCAAGACATCTGACGTGGCTGCAGGAATGTGGGCCATAAAAGTGACATCTGCACGCACCAGCCCTCAGAACATAGTAAAAGCCCCAGTCGGAGCCAGTTCTGTAAGGGCATAGCCTGTCCAATGTCACCCTGGAGAGCAAGTGCAGTCATACAAGTGGGGAAGGTGGGTGGGAAGGAGTACTGCAACATGGAAGATAAGGACATCTATGGTTAAGGTAAGATTTTACACAATTTTCCTACGTCCTTCTATTCCAATGTTGTAGTATTCTACTTGTAGGCGAGTGCAAAAAGCTCACTTAGGATTGGAAGATGGCCTAGATGAAGTTTCCAGGAATCTGTGTATGATGGCCCTGCCAAACCCCACTCTGGCTCTGGAGATATGGTCCAGTTTGTAGCATTTGGTGAAGGTGTGAACTGAGGACCAAGTGGCTACCTCATGTATGGAGTTGGTGTCTAACCCTATAAAGAAGGCTCCAGAAGAGGCCATTGCTCTGATCAAGTGGGCCTTGACATTGCCCTGCAATGTCTTAACCATGATGTAGGTAGCAGAATGAAATGGCCTGGGAGACCCAGGCCAAAATGGTCTGTTTGTTCACAGCTTTCCCCAAGGCCCTGGGGTGGAATGAGAAACAGCTGGTCTGATTTTATGAAGATTTAAGTTGTCTGTGGACATCCAGGGAATGTAGCACTCTCTCATTATCCCCCTTTAGGTTAGGGAAGAAAGTGGGCAGGTGGATGGGCTGGTTCAAGTATAGGTCATGCACTACTTTGTGAATGAATGAAGTGTTTGTCCTGATGGTCACGCTGTCCAGAAGATTAGGAAAGGTGGTGTAGCCATAAGAGCTTGCAATTCTGAAACCATTCTGCCAGAAGTCACAGCTACCAGCAATACAATTTTCCATGTGCAAAATTTTAAGGTGGCCTTGTCTGGTGGCTCAAAAGGGGTTAGAGTGAATATTTCTAGAACATAGTTTGATCCCAGGGAGGGAAAAATAGTTTCCTGGGTGGTCTTGAGTGTAATACACTTTTGAGGAAAGGTTTGGAAGAGAGTGTGGATGCAAGGGGTGAATCCAGGGGGAGGCAGGCAGAGATAGCAGACAGATGTGCCTTCAAAGGAGGAGTAAGACAACCCTGTCTGCATGGAGTTCACACAGGTATGACAGGATGAGAGGCATATCCCTTTCTAGTGGGTCCAAATGTCTTTTGTGACACCACATACAAAACCTTTTCCATTTAGAGAGAGGATTTCATTGTGTTGGGTTTCCTGGCCTCCTGCAGGACAGTGAGTACATCCTAGTTACATAGGATTCTGATCCAGAATCCTAACAGCCACAGGGTGAGGTGCATGGATTGCCACTGTGGGTGCATCCGAGTCCCCTTGTTCTGTGTCAGCAGGTCCACTGAAGGGGGTAAGTTGTGGCGATTACCCTTGGACAGGTGAAGAGGGAACCAGTGCTGTCTTAGCCAGTAGGGAGTCACCAGCAAGATTTTGGGAGAGTCTTGCTGAATTTTCAGCAGGAACCTTTACATCAGTGGGAAGGGGGGGGGTGCATACAGGAATTTCCCTTACTGAATAGGCATCTGTTGCTAATGCCTTGGGGTCTGGTGTCCTGGTGCAGTAGCAAAGGACCTGCCTGTTTAGCGAGAAGGTGAAAAGGTCTATTTCTGGAATACCCCACCTGTGGACCATAGTCAGGAAAACATCTTTTTGTAGCATCCATTCACGGTTGTTTGAAATGTTTCTGCTTAGGTAATCTGCCTGCGAGTTGTGCAGAGATGGGATGTAGGCTGCCTGAAGGGTGATCCCCTGTGAGGTAGCCAGTTCCCATGCCCATAGACCTAGTCTGCAGAGAAGGTAGGACTTAGTCTCTCCCTGCTTGTTGAGATACCACAGGTCTGTGGTGTTGTCTGTGAACATCTTTAGAGGGCCCTGCTCTGGGTAGGGCTAGAAGGCCTGTAGAGCAAGGGGGGTTTCTCTCATTTTTCACAATTATGTGATCTTGTTCGCGTCTGTCTACAAACCTTGTACTCCCCCCCCCCCCCCAAAAAAGTTGCTCCCCAGCCCAGGTCTGAGGCATATGTGCACATGGTCTGGGTGTGAGAGGCTGTTTGCAGAGGCAGTCCTGGGTTTTGGGCGACCTGAACCACCCATCACCTCAGTTCCTGATGCAAGCAGGGAAGCAGCGGGAGCCTGAACTCTAGAGGGTGGAGTGTCGGGGCCACACCAACCGGCGGTACCACTGAAATTTCCTCATGTGGATCCTTACTAGGGGCAACATGGGAATGGTAGCTGCCATGTAACCTAGAAGCCTCAGAAATTGTCTTGCAGTCAGTTCTGTTGATTGTAGAGCAGTAAGAAGGTGGTTTTGGAGGGATACCACCTGTTTTGATGGAAGAGGTGCCTTCATGAGGTCTGTCCTGATCCTGCAACCCAGGAAGACAATATCCTGCGTGGGACTGAGGTGGGACTTTGGGAAGTTGATCATGAACCCTAGGATTACCAGAAGGTTCTGGGAGTGGAAGGGAAGAGTTTCCTTGTCTTTTGCCTGAATAAGGATGTCG
>NC_056730.1:469858368-469898368 GCF_019279795.1 Protopterus annectens
ATTGCATAGTTCTAGGAATTTCTGTCTAGCTGGGGGGGGGGGGGTTTGGTTTTGCGCCAGTGCTCCCAGGCTTTATCCCCGTTTTTCATTTCTGACTTAGTAGTTTTCTGTAGCCATGGGGAGGGTTGTGCTTTGGTTCTGGAAAATCTTATGGGGGCATGGTAATTAAGGATGTTCAGGAAAGTAGTATTAAAAAATTCAACTGCGTCATCTAGACTGAGGTACTTTAGAGGATGCCAGTTGCATTCTTTCAGGGATGAGATGAATGTGAGTGGGTTAAAGTTTAGTTTTTTATGTATTTGATGGTAGATAACAGGTTTAGCTTGGTATAGGTATTTTTTTGAGTAGGAATGTTGGGGAGTGATCACTGAGGCTATCTGATAAGCAGCCTGTTGTATATGACTGGGGGCTCTTACTGACTAGTATCCAATCCAGGGTAGTGTGCTTGTTGGAGTTGGAATAGGAGTATAGGCTTTGTCCTGCTCTTTTGTTTGATTCTGAAATGATCAGAAGTTGTTAATTTGTGGAGCACAGATTTATAAAGGGGATATAGGTTTGAAGGGTTGACATTAGAGCAGGGCATTTATGTCTGTGTTGTATACTAGCCTGTGAGCCAGAGTTAGCTGGGTGTAACTGAGGTACTGGGAGAATTCATAACAATTAAGCATTTTAAGGCTTGGCAATGATGGACAGTGTTGAAAAGCTGGAGGCAAACTTTTGTAGTAGCAGCACTGTAGTTTATTAAAGAGGGAGGAATGAAGGTGTGTGAAGATGGGAGTACCGTAAAATAGGGAAGGAAGTAGCAAGCCAGTCTGAATTTTGTGGGTACATCCATGTACTTTTTATGCCAGTAGTCTCTACTTAGTTTAAAGCGGGTTCTTTTTATAGTATTAAGAATGTGTTGGTCACAGGAGAGTTTATTGTTTTATTATACCAAGTAGTTTTGAAGAACGAACAACCTGAATTTCCACTTTATCTTGTGAGTAAATTTTAAAGTCTTGTGGGATTGGTTTGGTGGAGAAAATAAGTAGTTCATTTTTTTGGCATTTAGAAGTAATGGAGAGTCACCAAGCCAGGTTTCTATGGATTCAAATGCTTTTGAGTTATTTTTAGATAGTCTTGAAAGCTGCAACAGGTTACACACTAGGTGAATGCATGGTCACAACAGTCATCCCTTTTCATTAGGGTGGACCATCAACTAACCCTGGAAACTACAGGCCCATCAGTCTGACAAGTCTAATATGCAAAACCATGGAATGAATCATGGAAATGATCGACAAGGACATCAACCTACAGACACTGTGCCATCCCAGTTTTGCTTTATTAAGGGAAGGTCTTGCCTACTCAACCTAGATTTCTTAGAGGGTTACCAAGGTTGTGGAAGAGGAGAAAATTGTGCATACCATTTACCCTGATTTAGCCAAGGCATTTGATACAATAGCCCACTAAGATATTGTTGACAAACTCTCAAAACTAGGCATAAATTCCTACATAATTAAGATTTCTGATCGATTCACAGACAGGACCCAAGAAGTCAGGATCACCGAGGCCACCACCACCAGGAGACCTGTCACCAGCAGAGTACCACAGGATTCCGTGGGTTCCGTGTTGGGCCCGTTCCTGTTTGGCAACTACTTCACAGAAGGCTAATGTCAAAGGCCTCTGGCTCATCAAGCTCGCAGAGGACTGTGAATTGGGAGTTACCATAGAGTTAGAGTGAGGGTATTCTTAGTGAATTCACTATAGTACATTAAGGTAGAATAACAAGCCTAAAAATATAGAGTCAGACTTGTGTTTACATGTATGTATTCAGTTTCGGAGAAATACAGAATATTCCTTTCTCAAGAGAAAGATGTATGCAGCAATGGAATGCTAGATAAAGAGGCACCTGCAAGACAAGGCTTGGAAACCAAGGCTAAAGAGCTGTGAAAAGCATTACAGGGTTTTGATATTAGGAAATACGGCAGATACAGTTAGGGACGTCAGTTAATTAGTTCGGACAGACATACAGAAAAGATTAAGTATGCAGCACTTCAGAAAAGAAGTTAGCTTTTGGACTTTTATGTAAAAGGATCTCTACAATACAGACACTTGAGCCGGAGTATTGAATCAAATAAAAGAATTTCAGTTTATATTATTCAGGAGAATCAGAAAATACGTGCAGAAGCTTTAGATACATTTGGCAACACTGTTATTACTAAGCAGTATTTCTACAGACTGTTAACATTTATCAGCACTATTAATATGACAGCATTTGGATACTGTGAGCCTTAAAGCATTATTAAAATGAACTACAGTGTTTGCAGAATTCATTCTGAAAAGTGCAAAAGACTTGGCTCATAAAAGGAGAGACTGGCACATGTTCAGCACATGTTTGGGTAATTAACAGATAAAGATTTTCATTCCAGTGGTTTCCAGTTAATTCCAGTACATTACAGTCATCAATTCGTTCAATGCTGAGCCACTATGAACTGGGTAATAAAAAAACAAAACAAATTAACTAAGTCCCAAAACACACCACAGCAACCTTGCATCAATAGTCAGACTACACATGTTCTACAGATAAATCTACGAAAGAGCCATGTTTCGTTCAACTATGTATGTTCTACAGAGAGTGGCAGAAAAGCAGTGTTTCCTTCAAAGCAACCTTATCAGCAGTCACACTACAGCTACCAGGATTCATCACTTCAAAATTCAACACTCACAAAACTGTAGTTAAATAACTTTCAAGTGCAGCAGCCAGCTTACTACAGCAGAAGTTTCATAACAGACTTTAAAAGCTATACCAGTGTTTTTCCATAATGGAAGACTGAACTACATACAGAATAAGGCCACAAATGACAGCACTACAGTTTCTCTTTACAGTGTAGACCTTTCGGTACGACAACACTAATATTCCAGATGTAAACTTCATACAGAAGACAGCCACAGCAGATGGCCTCTGCATACAGTAATTGCAGCTGTTAAACTGCACAGCACCAGCTTTTACTTTGGAAAAAGCCTCAAAGAACTTCAACAGACCAGCACTAAAATCAGCAAACTTCAGTGTTCCTTCAGAACATAAAAGACATTATCCAGTTAACAGCAATGTACTTAATCTTCAAAATTCTGCCAGAATCACGAAGTTATGCAAGATATTATATACACTTCTTAGTTAACAGCTCATAAAAGTTTAAAGTACATCAGTAAAAGTCATTTGCATACCTCTTGTATAAACATATCAAGTAATACTTCTATAGTTAAAACATCAGTAAATGTTAAAAGTTAAAAACTGGCTAAAGCAGTCTAAGATAATTGTGTTCCAGAATTATTTTTTTTTAAGTTAAAGGTTATTTAGCTCAGAAATGTTGCATCTTTCCAAATGCAAAAGGGTTAAATCAAAGAAGCATGCATCTCATCACTCACAGAATAAGTCAGTTTCTGTCAATAATTCTGATTTACAGTTTTCAAACATCAGTGTAAATGCTACAGCACATGTAATTCAAAGTATGGAGTCAAGTAGCAATATAGTAAACATAGACGTAAGCACAATCAGTGTACAACCCAGTGCAAATATTGTACTGAGGGGGGGGGGGGAAATCACAGTGCAAACTTGGTCAGTCTGAAAGTAAATGATACACACATTAGTTCTATTAAAAGATTTTCAGATAATCTATAAAGGGTGTGGCACTGTTTAAGATGCAAGTGTTATTTTAGGGACCCGATACAAAATACAGTCAAGAAATTTAGCCACCCAGCCTTGCACAAGAGATAAAAAAAAAAGAGGTTTAAAAGGCCTAACTAGACACTCTGACATTAAAGCAGGCCTTCCAATACCTCATCAGTGACTGGGACAATGAAGAGTAAAATTTGGCAAGAGCTGTGGTGCAGAAGTCAACTGTCTGTTTCAATTATTTCCTCAATGTGTTTGTTCTATGTTCAGACAATACTGACAGGAAAAGGTACCAATAGTTTAGTTTCCATAACACAACATTACCAGTTTTCAGTTATGCTTTTACCTGTGTTTAGGTAACACACTCAAAATATACTCTTTTAGTATTAGTTTAGCTAGTTTTCAGAATATACACAGCTTTTTTTTTAATGTTCAGTATGTCAAATTCAGTCAAGGTTCAGAATATGACACTCAGTTATGTGTTTAGTATAGCGCACTTCAGCTAAAACTGGCCCTAGGCGTGAGTGTGTGTGCCTCCTGTGGAAGGTTGGGCGCCGGGCTGGCAACTCAACACCGTAAAAACTTCACTGCCAATCATGAGCAGATAAAGTGATCCGCTGTGGCAACACCTAACTGGGAAAAGCCGAGAGAGAGACCGAGAGAGTCCAATTTCAGAATAGAACACTAAACTCAGTTACACGTGTCTGCTTCTATTCAGTTTTAAAAGGTAAAGTGAATTATTTTAACAGGCTTATTGCATCACATATTTCTACTACATCATCATTCATTCATTAGTTTAAGGGTAAAGTGACAGAATCATTTGCACAGTTATTAGTTAAGGGTAAAGTGAGAGAATTCTTTATAAAACAGATTTATTAAGATAAGTTACCTAAAGAATAGATGGTAACAGTTATTCAATATGCTCAAAGCATAAAAGGGCAGGCTTAATTTGTTAATTCACAGATTACAGTGCACTTTACATTACTGTATATTAGCCAGAAAGTTAAAAGGACACTAACAGCAAATGCAAAAGTATATACCCGACATACAAAGAGCAGACAAATCTAGGAGGCAAACATCTATTACAGCACACAAAAAAAAAAAAAAAAAAAAAAAAAAAAAAAAAAACCTTTTAACTAAAAGGTCAACAGCATTATTAACAAATCTAAATGAGAATTTAGACACCCAAATGAATACTGTATATCGTAATTATGTTGTAAGACCAGTTATTCAGTTAATCTTCAAAGATATAGTTAACGTGTGTGATAGGCTAAAAAAAAAAGAAAATGGACTAACCAGTCCTTTGCTGAAAGATTTAAATCAATGGACAACAGGAAAACGTTTCATGTAACAGATGCCATATGCTGCCCGGTTAAAGAAACTCCAGCTCTACTCAGTGGCATACCGCCTGCTCAGAGGCGATCTGTGCCTGACGTATAAAGCCATGTCCAACCCGCAATTAATTGACATGCTGCACCTCAGAAAATCCAAATCCCATCGAGCTACACGCTCGAGAGACTTGAACCTCAACACTGAAATAAATAGTACATGCCAGAGGGACAGTTTCATAACCCAGAGGCTTCCTTCACTCTGGAATAAAATCCCAGTCCAGGTTAGGCAGAGTCCCTCATTGACTCTCTTCAAGAGGAATCTTGAGGAGTGGATGGGTGATCGTAGGTTTACCCCGGGTATCACTTCTGTGTCACTGTTAGACAGAGGCACAGTATACTAACCTCGAAAAAGGGCATAGCAAAATTAATTTAAAATGGGTGGCGAAATCCAAACACACTCTGGCTAGGCTTATAAATGCCCTAGGGCAGATAGCCTAGTATGAACCTATGTGTTAGGAGAGAGAGACATCATGGTACAATAAGGCACCAGTTCATAAGGTAAAAAAACATGGGCAATAGACAGTGTAATTTTACCATTACAGCATACAGACACAGAGAAGAAAAATGGGCAGGG
This sequence comes from Protopterus annectens, assembly GCF_019279795.1. Taxonomy (NCBI): domain Eukaryota; kingdom Metazoa; phylum Chordata; order Ceratodontiformes; family Protopteridae; genus Protopterus; species Protopterus annectens. The sequence goes on from NC_056730.1 coordinate 469,863,986, forward strand.
TTAATAGTTTGTTCTCTAACTTACACGAAGACTATACAGAGACAGGTTAAGGATGTGTTTGGGATTTTCTCCATGCCTTTTCTGGAACAGCAAGGTTAAAAGAATTACCTGACCTAATCAGTTTTAGAAGCCACAGAATTAAAAAAGACGCTGATTTTCAGAATAATGTGCAGGTTTTGGTTATATCACATATACAACAGTTATGACTTAAAGACTCTAAAGACTATGGATCTATCTAAAGACTATGGATCTATCTAGGTTGTTGTTAGTCTTTCAGCTTTTTCCCGGTAAGGGGTCGCCACAGCGGAACTCCGGTCCGCTAATGATTGGCAGTAGATTTTTACAAAACGCCGAGGTGCCAAGCTTGACGCACAACCTTCAATGAAGGAATGCCCATTTACGCACGCATGTCTTTCGAACACTACCCAACCGCGGGGAGGACATGCAGACTCCATACAGAAAGCACTCCCAAGCCAAGCCGGGAATCAAACGGGAGAACCTCTTGCTGTGAGGTAACAACGCTACCGCCGTACCACCGTGGAAACCATGGATTTATCTAGGTAATATGGAAATTAAAACAAAGTTAACAGACTTCAATACAAACAAAAGCGACACCAAATGGTCAAAATTAAAATTGCAAGTTTATTACACATCCGCAAATTAATAAAGTGGCATAAAGCCTGTATTTTCAAACCAGATTACAGCAGTAAGCAATTACAGATACAAGGTAACTACAAAACCATGTCCTTGCAAACTTAGACCTCAGGGGGGAGCAGTTAGAGTGAGGGCATCCTTAGTGAATTCACTGTAGTACATAAAGGTAGAACAACAGGCCTGAAAATACAGAGTCAGACAATTACGTGTATGCATTCAGTTTCAGAGAAATACAGAACGGTCTCTTCTCAAGGAAAAGATGTACTTAACAATGGAATGTTAGAGAGGCACATGCAAGACAAGGCTTAGAAACAAAGGCTAAAGTGGTGTGAAAAGCATTACAGGCCTTTGGTATCATTACAAAATACAGGAGATACAGTTAGGGAAATTAGTTAGTGGAGATGGAATTATAGGAAAGATTAAGTACCCAGCATTCCAATAAAGGAAGTTAGCTTTTGGACATGTATGCAAAAGGGTCTCTACAATGCAGACGCTCAAGCCGGAGTGCAGAGCACAGGTCAAATAGACAGTTTCAGTTTATATTATTGAGGAGAATCAGAATATATGTGCAGAAACTTTGGACATATTTGGCAGCACTATTATTATTAGCCAGCACTCCCAGCATTTCAACAGACTGTTCTATTTATCAGCACTGTCAAAGACAGTATTCAGATATTGTGAACCTTTAATAAAGCATTAAAAGTGAACTACATTGCTTGCAGAATTTATTCTGAAAAGTACAAAAGAGTTGGCCCATAAAGGAAAGGCTGGCACCAGTTTACTACAAGTTTGGGTAATTAACAGATAAAGACTTTTATTCCTGTCTAACTTCAGTTATTTCTAGTTAATTCCAGTATATTAGTGTCTCCTCAATTCTTTCACATAGATTCCCCGCTAAGAAAGCGACATCCTACAAGTGGGTGCAACACAAACAAAACAACTAGTGCCAAACCCATAAATTAAACTCAACATGAAGAAATTAGTTATAAGTTAGGGATCTGGGAACTTACCCAAACCACAATCTAGCCTTTGACCAACATGTAGCCAGGATACTAAAAAGGAATAATTTATGTCACCCAACTTATAAGCAAGGATATGGTATCCAGGTCCAAGGAAGTTATAGTACTCCTCTATTCAGTCCTCATCAGACCCATTGAGTACAATGCCCCCTCTGGCACGTACCTAACCAGGCACTTGCAATTGGAAAGCCCTCAAAAGGTTCTTTACCAGGAGAATCCAGGCTATGAATACCCTCTTCTACACAGAGATTGCCTTTCTTTCTGGAACCTCCCTGCCATTACTTTTTTAAACTTCTATTTACCAGTAGCTTGCAGAGATTGTTTATTTTGTTTCTTAAAGTTGTAGAGGGAGCATTGAATCCTTTTGTACATTTGGAGGAGGAGGGTTGAAAAATCAAAGATCCCCTGAATAAGCTTTCCTCTCGTCTCATTTTTTTTTTAAAATGCCCTCTGCAGCAGAGGGCTCAAAATATTTCTTTACCCAAAGGAGAAACCAAAGTTTCATTACTGGCATCCTCTTGGATGTTTTTAGAACACAGCCAGGAAAACATCATAACTGTTCCAGTGGAGCAGACCTTGAAGTGGCATCATCTGAATTATATGTATATTTTTGAACAGTGGGTATTCACTGGAGACATTACACAAAGCAGATTTCTCATTACAAGAGAAAACAAATGCCAAAATGATTCTTATATTTTCACAAGCAAGCAAGCATGAACGAACTTCAATGTAGGGCAGTTTCGAATTCTAAAAAGGGTTGCAGAACAGCACACTTTTTTCCCCAGATCACATCAAAGCCTTCCCATCCTCGTCAGGATAAGAATTAATATTAACCAAATGTTTAGCAACTGGAGTCACAACAGCAACAACTGCTGGGTCTGATTTGCAATGAGTGTACAAAAACTGAAGAGTGTTGCACTAAAAACATCCTCCAAAGCAGACAGGATAGGAGGAATAGGGGTAGGTTCTGGAAATTCCAGGTGCAATACTCCATAATACTTCTCGAAGGACTGAGAAAAGTCAGATGGGATATTGTTCTCTCTCACCTTCATTCTTCACTGGTTGGGTTCAGAACGATTCCTCTGTTCTGACTCAGCCGTTTACAAAAGCTCAAGGTCTTCCACTGGCTCGTGGCAGTTTCCCTATCCCATAATGCACTAGGAAAGTTCCCCAGATCTCATTTGCTAACAAGATCAGGTGTTCTTCAATTTGGCTCTGGCCAAGTGCATTTAGTTTTTTCTTCAAATACTTAAAATAATTGTTTTTTTTTTTCTGTGAGTGTTTATAGTTATAGCTTAGATAGGTTGTTAGTCTTCTGATTTAATGTCTATGCCGCCATATTTCCTCTTTACGCCATTATATACCTCCCCTATCCCCTTTTTGCTAAGCTTGTTCAACTTGGAGAGCCTTTAAAAAATTAAGTGTACTTAAAGAAAGTTTATTTATTTAGTTTTATATATTTCTATACCTGCATTGTCTAAATGGTAAGCTCTTTTTAGGTAGACAGCTACCATTGGGCCATTTTAATTAGAAGGAAACTAAAGAATCCAAACCTTCGAGATTCAAAAAGTGCACAAAATGCAGTCAAAAATGTCTTTGAAAGATGGTCACACAGTTTGTGTCTACTGTCTCGGTCCTGTTCACTTGCAGGAATGATGTGCCATACGCCATGCATTCAGTAGTAGAGTGTCATCAGAAAGGAAAAACAAATTAATATTAAGAGGGTTACTGAAGACTCCATTTACAGTAGCACTTGAGGGTCAGAGTTCCTCTAAATTATCGAAAGCCTCGTCTTCCAAAACAGAGAAGTCGGGAAAATGAACTTCTACTTCCTCCACCCAGTCGAAACAGTAAAAAATTGGCAAGAGTATCTTCTTCGGATCTGAAGACGGTCTGAACTGAAAAATCTTCCTTATTGGCTCCTGTGGTAATTTTGGAGCCAATGCAATTTCAAATACGAAGACAGTCTCCCCAACTCAAGAGATCTCCATTGCAGCGGGTCAGATCTCCTACTTCCTCCTCTCGATCGTCCAGAAGCCTCTCCGATGATGTGGATCACATGGTGCAGATCTTTTGAGGACATCGGCGCTGGCCAAACTTCTGTAGATTCCAACCGGTAGGGATTCGGACCCGACCAAGACTGCCTCCCCTTCATCAATTTCTCCTCTGATTCATTCCTGGACCTCGGAGCCGAAGTATGTGGAACTGACTTTAGTGGAACAGTCAGAACAGAGACCTGTACCAGGATCTTCGGGCCTGGCTACTGCTCTGACCCTCCTTGGTTTCGTCTGAACCAGAGGGGTCTGGGAGCTGACGCTCTGGGTCAGGTCCATGGAGGACAGTCTGATCGAACAGTTGTCTGATCAGAACTTTCCTCTAGGGGCTTCGGTGCGTGTGAGCTCAGATCCTACATCGGCCTCTGAGCCAACCCCCTTGGATCCGGGAATACCTTTTAGTCCTTTGGGGCTGGGAGCTTCCGGGAATACTTTTAGTCCTTCGGGACTGGGAGCTTCCTCAGATCGGGGGGGGGAGGGGGCCTTCGAGGTGATGAGGAGAGTGTTGTCACCACCAACAGCTCCACTCCCAGGTACAGGCATTCTTCCCCCGAAAGCACCAGTGTGTCTCAGTGCCAGCACATCCATACAAGCGTGGAGACCCAAAGCCTCAGGATGCTCCATTGGTGAAGACCAGTCTTCCAAACCCTTTCCGAATACCCTTCCGAAGAGGTCCTTCAGAAGACCTTATGTAAGAGGAAACATTTAGACTCACCAGAGGAGTCCATCACTTCAGATACGGACCTCAATGAGTTGGAAGGGTCCCCACGGTCACCCTATGAGGATGTATCCTTAACGGACATCCTAGAAATCCTAAAACAGAGAGGTGGCTGAAGTCCCTCAACCCTTCTGAGGAGGAATCCTTATACCTGGAAGGTTTCAGGTCTCGCCCTTTCACCTCTTGGGCGTTTCCACCTTTTGACGAACTCATGAATGCAGTTAGTCGAAAGGCGTGCGAGTCTCCAGATACGGTTCCTTGGAGGACAAGTTAAGTTCATTTCAGCACCTTCAGACAAGGAGAATCTTACAAAGGGTGTCCTGAAATGCTATGGTGGTGGCGGCAGCCACCGGAAAAGAACTGTCGGAGACATCTTCATCTGTCCATCCACCAAACAAGGAGTCTCGTACGATGGACAGAGTGCAAGTGCATGTTCTCTTCAGTGACGTCTGCTCTTGTATCACAGAATTATTAGACTCATTTTACCAGATTACAGAGAGACCTCCTGAAAAGAGCTAGGAGATACTCTACAAAGTTCAGTAGCTGTGGGGTTCTCAGACAAGGTTTCCTCCCAGCTCTCCACTTTAAACTATGTGGTCAACAACTCCACGAGGCTTACTTCTTTCTTGCACAGCAGCTGGAACGAGTAGAGCAGCGGTTCAGGAATTTCCCTGTGGAGACATTCCTGGATGTGCTTGTGCGACTTGGTGGAACCTTTTAAGTCTACCTTTATCAATGCCCCTTTCAATGGTTCGTCACTTTTCGGATTGAAAGTTATCTCTCTGCCATTGGAGTGCATTTTTCCCTACCTTCTAGGTCTTATCTCCAAGGTCAAAAGGGAGGAAAGATGTGGTTCCGAAAATCCCAGAGAGCTTTCGAGGATGCACACGGTGACACTTCCCCCAGGGGCAGAGGGGGAAGCAATAATGGAAGACGCCGTCCTCACGAGTGGTCCCTAAAACAAGAAATAGTGGAGATGATTTTCCACAAATGGGTCCAACCTCACTGCGATCTTTATGTCACATCCATGAATGTCAAATGCAGCAGCTATTTTGCCCTAATCCCCCCTCCAGGGAAGTCATCAAGGGATGCACTTGTACATGACTGGCCTTCGGTTCTACTTTACGTCTTCCATCCCTTTCCTTTGATACTCAAAGTTCTTCAGAAAGCCAGCTCATTGGAAAGCAATCCGATTCCCATTGCCCCATACTGCCCTCATCAAATTTGGTTCCTCTTCTTTTGACCTCATCTCTAGTAGGAGCCATGGATTCTGGAACCAGTTCCAGACCTCCTGTCTCATATGTCGGGAATGCTCCACCCCTCTCTTCAACCCCTGAATTTGATGGCTAGGCTGCTCCGATTTCAAAAATAGCCAGGCTCCCTGACCTTTCTCCTTCTGTAAAACATCTTGGATCTCCTCTCATAAAAAGACTCAATGAGAAAACTTTACTTGGCCAAGTGGAAAAAGGTTTTCTTCCTGGGCATTAAGTAAACGGATTGCTAGAAATTCGAGAATGGAAGCAGAAAAGGGAGCAAAGATTTTTAATAATGAAGCAGCTGCAGCTACCATTAGAGTTCAGTTAGCAGTAACATCCAATTTTCATATGAATGGATTTAGCCACAAATCTTATGTCTCACAGTCTTTGTAAAGCCTTCCTGAGAGGCACTATTTTATTAGGACCACCCATCAAGACCCCTCTTCCACTATGGGTCCTAAACGTTGTTCTATCTTGTTTAATTCCCCCAGTTTGAAACTGCGTCATCTTATGACCTAAAGTTTTTGACATGGAAAAAGATTATTTTGTTTGCCATCACTTATGCTAGAAGAATTTCAGAACTGCAAACATCAACACCCCCTTACATGCTCTTCCACAATGAGAGTGTCCCTTCAAACAGACCCATCCTTCTTACAAAGTTTGTTCAGAGTCAAATTTAAAATAAATCAATAGATTACCAGTGTTTTTTCCTCCACTATGGCAACAAGGCTGAATATATGCTACACCAATTGGATGTGCATAGACAATTACATTTCTATTTACACAGGACAAAAAGCTTCAAGAAATCTGACCAATTATTTGTTTCATTTTCAGAAACTAAGAAAGGTGCTCTTGTATCCAAGGCCACTCTTTCAAGATGGTTATCAGACTGCATTACCTACATATACAAATCTAACAATAAAAATCTTCTTTGGGTAATCAAAGCTCATTCTAAAAGAGCCACAGCAGCAGCTTCTGCTTTTCGCGCTAGACTACCAATTGACACCATTTGTGCTGCTGCAACATGGGCAAGGCCTCATACCTTTATCACTCGTTACAATGTGGATTTGGCCACCAGGAACAGAGTCTCCTTTCGGTCCACTGTTCTGAAGAATATTCTCCTGTGAGCCACCCAAGAAATATGGTGCTAGGGATGCTGTCCCAGCGAGTGAAGAATGAAGAAGAGAGAGAGAGAGAACAACATCACATAAATAAGTTATGTGCTCAACATAAGGTTCCATGTGTGTTCATCTCGCCTTATTTCTTGCATCCCACCCTCCTTCCCCCACCCATTTGGCTTCAACCGAGCGGCCTTATGTGGCAGATAATGTTCTCTGACCATCTTCATTGTGGCTCAGAAGTCATATATAGGCCATTTTGGCTACTATTATTATCAGGAAACAAGATCTGAGGAGCTTTCCTAGTGTATTATGGGATATGGATACAGCCATGAGCCAGTGAAGACCTCGAGCTTTTGTGAACGGCCAAGTCAGAACAGAGGATCAGTTCCAAACCCAACCAGTGAAGAATGAAGGCAAGATGAACAACATACACGGAACGTTATGGTGAGTACATAACTTTTTTTTGTCACTGAAACAACCGATTCAGTCAGAATCCTTCAAAAGTACTAGTCAAAGCCACAATCTCCTTGGAATATGAATCAGAAATCTGTGTAGAAAAACACAATTTGTGTCTTTCAGATCTCTTGAATTTCTTTTTTAATCACAAATTGCCATACAAGAAGGGTCAAGAGCCTGTAATAAACCCAAAGCCAAGCCCACTAAGTTAATCCTGTCCAGGTTTACGTCTGTTTTTTTAATGGGAATTTCTGAAGACAGACAGACCCACTTTTGCCAGCAAAAACCTCTCCAAGGATGGACATGGCTTTCTAGGCAGGTAGAAAGAATTGCATTTTATGTACCTTCTCCCATGACTAACAATGGCTCCCCCTTAACAACAGCCACAGAGGACATGTCCAACAACCAGTCCATGGTGGCTGTATGGACTACACAAACAGGACCACAGGGAAAACAGGAGTGGTCTGAAGAACTAGTGATGGCCACAACAGAATCAACCATTTACAGTCAAGACACTTTAGCAGCCTGCTGAGGTGACAAAGGCTGTCTTACAACTTTCTTCTTTCTGTGGCTGGAAGAACCCGAGGAACCAGTAGATGGTTCTGGTTACACTGAAAAAGTTGCCGCATTTATGGGGAACCCTGGCGGCAATAATCCGTAAAATAGGTAAATTGTTAAAAATCAACAATCCCCCCTCCTCAAACCACAATAAAAAGCACTATAAAACAATACCATCATTAAAACTACAACAGCACATCTTTTTGCCATAGAAAATAGTTTCAACAACTTCTTACCACAAACGGAAAAAATAACATTCCAGTTTTAAAACTGGTCAAAGGTTACAGCACAGTTGTTAAAACACTTTTCCTAGTTTAAAAAGTTAAGTTTTGCATATAACTATGTCCTTGGTCATAAAACATAAGGCGGAAGTTCTTCCCCGAAAAGGAGAATTTAACCTGCCCAGCAAATGGAGCAGAATTAGCAGACAGTTATGCCTCAAATGCCCGCAGAGAAGCGCTCTCTCTAGCTGAAGGAAAGCTTTGAAGGACTTAGTATCCAAACCTGACCTGGAGTCAGCTCATCTTGAGCAGTCTAACAGTTTGGGTGCATGAAAGATTCCTGAAAGTTTTGGAAGTTGGCCTGCTATTATATACTTAGCAGGATATAACCTGCATAGCTTAGGCTACTGCAGCAATGATCCATATGTTTTGTTCCAGAGGAGCTAGCTAGCATGCGATACAAACTTTAATTTAAAATAAACAAAGCAAAACATGGAAATGAGAGAAAAGGCAACAAAAAAGTAGTGTTTAAGCAATTGTATTCTGATAATCCCAAAGGCCAAGAAATTGTTAGTGCAAACATTGCAACAAGAAGGTTAACTAGGAAAGCAGACTATAATGGAGATATTTTGGCAATTTTATATAAAAGCAGAGGAGTGGGGAAATCAGGCAGGGACAAAAAGTATCTGTGTGTACACTTAGCATAAATGTAGATGTTTGAGTATATTCACTGTTGCAGTCATCACATTTGGGTTATCTGCTTGCAGTAGCCCTCAGTCAGCCTGATTATCAAAGTCTTGGGTCCTGGGTCGTTTGCTGTCTCATCTTCCATGACGTCAGGTAGTCGGGGATATAAAGCATGCAGCAGACGCAATTACATCAGTTTTTCTTGCCCCAGATGTCAGGTGCACCCATAATGGGAAGCAATTATATATACAAGGTTACACCTCCAACAAAAAAGCAAATACACCAAGCTTTAAGCATAGTAAGCAAGAACAGAGGTATAGCCAATAGACGTCAGGGGGCTGGAGGGAGGGTAACTAGGACTGCAACAGTGAATACATTCAAACATCTACATTTATGGTAAGTGTACACAACTGTACTATGTTCTTTGTGTTTCAATGCTGGAGTCATCACATTTGGGTAGATTCCCAAAGATAAGGATGGGAGGAGGAAATTAGATAGCATTAGGGCCAGCTACAAGGCCCTGCAAGACTGCAGTGGCAAAGCCAGCTCTGGATGTGCTTCTAGATCCTGAGAATGTTGACACCATAGGCTTTTTAGATACCATTGCAGTTTCCTCATATGCAGTCTTGCATATGGAATTAGGAGAATGCAGGTGGCCATGAACCCCAGGCCTTGCAGTACTTTTCTTGCAGATAGCAGGTTCCACAGTTGAAGCATCTTGTGGCATACCGGACTCTGAATGGGTCTCAGTAGAGGCCTGCAAATCTGAAGTAGCGGGTATCAGGGGCTGCGAAAGCACCTCGGTGAATACCAGCCAACTGGTGACTAGCTTAGGAGAAGCGTCATCGGCAACGTTGGACCTATGCGGTCTGTCTCAGTCTTTCTTTGCATTTTTTTCGGAATGTCGGTAGTCGGTGGCTTACCAAATCCATTTCTGGATAATTGAACAGAGTACCAAAATATTTAGAGGCGTAAATAAACAGACGACGAATAGTTCATGGTTTAAATAAGGCACAAACCAACAGCAAGGTATGTCGTGGTCAGGGCCTAAGCAAGGAATGCAGTACGAATGAAAATCTTTATGAAGTATTTGCTTTCCACAAGAAAAACAATTAACTTTTACTGACATCAGATTAGCGCAAGAAAAAGTTTCCCCAAAGGGGTACTTAGCTTAGTTGAAGACTTCGGTTCTGAAACTCAAAAATGAAAAATTCAGGAGTCGGCCGATCGGCACTTGCGAACTGCTTCTGCTTCGGGCACTGCACGGCAAGAAAGACTGATGTAATGGCATTGGCTGCATGCTTTATACCAGACTACCTGAAGTCGTGGAAGATAAGACAGCAACCAACGCAGGACCTAAGACAGGCCGACTGAGCGCTACTGCAAGCAGATAACCCAAATGTGATGACTGCAACAGTGAAACACGAAGAACATCTGGAAGAATTTTTAGAAAAATACAGATATTTCCCAAGTTTAGCAACTAAGTCAGGATAGATAACATAAAAATGAGTATATCAAAGAAATTTCCAGAAACCGATAAAATTCTTGTAGAAATATGAAATTAGGAGAAAAAGAAGTGGTCGAAATTTTGAAATGCTAGTAACTGTGTTTTTAAAGGGGTAAATACCGTACTGTGGAAGAAGGCAGCAGTGACATTACTACTAAATGAGTGCAAGGACTTGAAGAAAGTGCATAATACAGGCCAATTTCAATCATGATTAGATAAGCCTTTAGGCCAATATTACCCGATAGAGCAAAAATATTAAATCTGACAGATATGCAACAATGTGGTTTTGCAAAAGGAAGCCAAACGGATAACATTACTAGAACTATAATTATACAGAGGGAACTGGAATAAAAAAAGAGAGGCACCATTATTGTTCACTAGTTTGGAAGCAAAGGAATCATTTCACAGGGTTTGTTACAAGTCAAGAGTCAGGTAATGTTCGTATTCTCATTCCCAAATACTACAGAAATAATATATGATGTATGGAAGGTAAAAATAAAGGTGAGAGGAGTCCTAGCTGACAAGTTGAGTTTGAGTACAGGAATAAGGCAGGGATGTCCTCTTTCTCCTCTTCTATCGGCTGTAAACTTTTAGCTAACAAGATAAGGGATTCAGTAATCCATGGACTTATCGTAGTCAAGAACAACCACCAAAGTTTGCAGATATTATCTTTCTTTTAAACCATGAACAACACTGGATATTTTGAGGCAGTTTCAAGCATTTTGGGGCATAATGAAAAATCAAAGGCTATAGCCATACATTACTCGCCTAAATTTGAATTAATTCAACAATGCCCATATTTAGTGATATGAAAACATGAAGTGCTAAAGTAGTTAGGATTATAGATTAAAAAAATTCTGTTACAACAGATAAGTGTGTAGCGATACCAAGCAGAAGACAAAGATGAAGGGGGAGGATTTCACACGATTGGAAATTAAAGATCACAAACTAAGATACAGGCATTGAAATTCTTTTAATTCCTTTGCTCCTGTACTAATAAATAACAATAGTAATATATTTGAACATCTATTATGGCAAACCATCTATATGACTGTACTATGTTCTTCATCAGACCATTACTGCAGTATTAACATCTGGGAATACTTTCAGAGCTTAGACAGACTGGGCATAGAAAGGAGGTGCTCCCAAAAAGATTAAGATACCAAGAAGGGTAGCCTCAGCAAATTCTGTTCTTCCTCCAAGACTGTGCATCATGCTTGCTATGCTTAGTGAAGATGTCAGAAGACCAAGTGGCTGCTTCAAGAGGAGTCCACTTTCTTGCAAAAAAGAACATGAAGTGCCTACTGTTCTACTGGAGTTTACTGTAACTATTCCTGGTAACTGCTGTGTGTAAGATGACAACTGCTAAGCAGATCTATTTGGAAATAAAGTGCTTAAGCTCATCTTCTTTCAGGCAAAAGATGCAAACAACTGGTCAGATTTTCTTAGTAATCTCCTATCATTTCCAAGTAAAACCTGAGCTGTTAACATCTAAAAAGAACAACTATTTTTCTTTCCTGGTTTTGAGGATCTTGGACAGAAAGCAGACAAAGACTGGGAGTAAATTCAGAAACCACTTTAGGTATGAAAAAAATAAATAAATAAAAAGGGAATCAGTACAAAAACCTACCATATCCCTGTGATATAACAAAACTAGAACAACACACAAATAAATGTGACTAACTCAAGACACTCATCATAACTTGTGTTAAGGCTAGCAATGCAGTTTTCCAAGTTAAAAAAAAACAAAACAAAACAAACACACCAATGAAGAATTGGCTTGCTCAAAAAGTGGGGGGGGGGGAATTATTTTCTTCTAATACACATTAGAAATACCAAGGGCAGGCTCCTCTTTATTAGATTAATGATGAGAAATCCCTTGAGAAACAGTCTGATCATCTTCACTGCTGCAGTAGCTTATGTGTAGAATAAATACCATAGCTTATCCAATCTACAGGGGAGAAGAAAGATCCAAAAGCCATTGGAGAATGGCCCTAGCAAAGCCTTGTCCTGGACCTGGAAAAGGAATCCAATTTGTAGTGCTTTGTAAATGTAAGAATAAAGGACCAAGCTGCTGCCTCAAGAATACTTCGAGTCCACCCCTTTACAGAATGCATCATAGAGGCTAAGGGGCTAGTGGAAAGTGTCTCAACACTGCCCAGAATATAGTTTTGCCAGTAATAAAATACAAAAGCAGAAGACATCCTCCTAGAAGTAGTCAATTTAGACATGAGTTTACCTTTCTTAGTCCCAGAATAGGAAATAAATAGCTGGTTAACTTTCCTGAAGGACTTAGTTCTGTCAATACAATACTATGTTGCCTATGAACATTCAGAATATGAAGAATCTTCTCTCCCTTGCTATTAGGATCATGACAGAAAACGGAAAGGGATGACTTGATTCAACACAAGCTCAAGCAACCATGGTCACGAATAAGGAGTTGGGTGACCCTGTCCTTATGGAATACCAGATAGGGTTATCCCACTATGAAGGCCTGTAACAAGATACGCCACTTGCAGATGTCAAAGCAATAAGAAAGGGCAGTTTTCAAAGAGGTGAACCTGAAATCTGACAGGCACACAGGTCCAAAGGATGGCCTCTTTGGCCCTCTTCAAAAGGAACCTTGATGATTGGATAGGAAATTCATCCCAGGGATCAGGTCAGTTGCCCTGCTAGACAGGGGTCCAGTGAAGTAAATACTGTGGGATGAAACAGCCAAGGAATTGTTATGGCTAGGCTTGTATAGGCCCCTAGGGCCGATAGCCTAGTACCAACCTATGAGATAAAACCACATCTATGGCCATACCAGAATAGTACAGTTTTGTACCTACCATAAATGTAGATGTTCGAAGATCCACATTGCTGCAGTCCTTACACTTGGGTAGTCCGCTGTCCGCGGTCGGCCCGAATATCAAAGTATTAGGCTGACGTCGGTCAAGGCGCTTAAGACTGACATCAGGACGTCAGGGTACAAATGCGCATGACCGACGTCATATCCTCAGTCTTTTCTTGCCCCAGATGTCAGAAGACCCAAAAAAGAAAGGTCAAAACCAAAAAAGACAGCAAAAACCAACCAACCACCCTTGCACTAATTATATGTACAATATATACAATATACACAATATTTACAACCCAACCCACACAACCGCCTCTAACTACAGAGGGGAAGGAGGGAGGGTAAATTGGACTGCAGCAATGTGGATCTTCGAACATCTACATTTATGGTAGGTACAAAACTGTACTATGTTCTTCATCTCACATTGCTGCAGTCCTTACACTTGGGTAGAATCCCAAAGCAGAGGTAAGGGAGGATGGCAAAACTATAAAAGCAGTAGGAGCTGCCAAAATGCCCTGTAAAATTGCAGTGGCAAAACCAGCCCTAGATTTAGAGTAAAGTGGAAGGTGATAATGCTTAGAGAAAGTATGCACTGAACTCCAAGTAGCTGCCTCCAAAATATCTTTAGTTGCCACCCCTTAAAAAGCTGTAGAAGTGGCAGTAGCCCTAGTGGAATGAGGCCTAATCCCAGCTGGAATCTCCTTACCATGATGGGAATAACAGAAAGCAATACAAAACCCAATCCACTTAGAAATAGTTTGTTTTGACACAGGCTTGCCCTGAGAACCCAAAGCAAAAGAAACAAATAACTGCTGAGACTGCCTGAACCCTTTAGTTCTGCTCAAATAATATTGCAACTGCCTGTGTACATCCAAAGTGTGCAAAATCTTTTCCCCTTTATTTTGGGGGTTTGCATAAAAAGTAGGCAAATGAATAGTTTGGTTTAAAGCCACACTAGAAACCACTTTAGGCATAAAGGAAGGATTAGTACGCAAAGATACCCTATCCTTATGGAAAATTAAGGAAGGCTCAACCGCCATAAGGGCCTGTAATTCAGAAACCCTTCTTGCAGAGGTAATGGCCAACAAAAAAGCAGTCTTCCATGATAAATATTTCAACTCGGCAGTAGCTGCAGGCTCAAAAGGTTGTAGAGTGAGTTTCTCCAACACAAAATTGAGATCCCAAGCAGGAGTAGGAGCTCTACGTGGGGGTCTTATATTCTTTGCCCCTCTAAGGAATTGCTTAAACAAAGGATGAGAAAACAATGGTGGGTCACAGTCATAGTGAGCAGAAATTGCTGCAGCATGAACCTTAATAGAAGAGAAGGACAAACCTTTGTCCAGTAACTCAGTAAGATATTGAAGAGCCACACTTAAATTAGGCTCAGAAACATCAAATTCCTTTGCTGTACTCCAAAATAAAAATCTCTTCCATTTATCTGCGTACAGTTTCCTTGTACTAGGCCTTCTGGCCTCCAAAATAACATTCAAAACTTGCTGTGGAAGCTGAGACCCTCCAGGGTTCAAAACAGAATATGCCAGGCTGTTAGGTGAAGAGAGTGAAGTTTGACTGAGTAAATGACTGTTCTCCTGAGACAGCAGGTGTGGAATCGAAGGCAAAGGCCATGGAGGCTCCCGTACCAGACTTCTCAGTAATGGGTACCAGTGCTGTCGAGGCCAATCTGGAGCTATTAAAATCATCTTTGGCTTGTCCTGTCTGACCTTTAGGAGTACCTTTGGGAGGAGAGGCAGAGGTGGAAAGGCATACACATGAAGATTGCTCCAATTGAAAGAAAGAGCATCCACTTTCCAGGCTGTGGGATGAAACCTTTTGTGCAAAACTTTGGCAGCTGGTAGTTTAGTGGAGAAGCGAACAGATCTATGTCTGGAGTTCCCCATGACACTGTCAATTTCTGAAATACACGAGGATCCAATTTCCACTCGTGGGGATCCATAATTAGCCTGCTAAGGAGTTCTGTGCTCCCGGCAGAAACCTTGCCTGAAGATTTAGCTGTAAACTGAGAGCAGTCTCCCACAAAATCATTGCTTGTCTGCATAGAGGATAAGAATGTGTTCCCCCTTGCTTGTTGATGTACCACATGACAGTTGTGTTGTCTGTTAGAATCAACACCTGCCCTGGAAGAAGTAAATCCTTGAAAGCTATTAATGCAAATTGGACTGCTAACATCTCCTTCAAGTTGATATGTAGATGTTGTAGTCTGGCAGGCCACGTGTCTTGTATCCACTTTCCATTTAGATGAGCTCCCCAAGCTTTGTCTGAGGCATCTGTCGTTAGAATCTGACTCGCCTCTGGCCGGGTCACAGAGAGTCCCTTGTTTAGGTGACATTCCTGAGCCCACCACAAGAATTCCTTTTGAATGCAAGGTATTATCTGAATGACAGTGTCCATATCCTGGCAGTGCTGTGTCCATACATTTTGAGATACCATTGTAGCTTCCTCATATGCAGTTTGGCATTGGGAAGCACCAGAATACAAGATGCCATGAACCCCAAGGCTTGAAGGACTGTCCTTGCAGTCAGCCTGGACTGATGAGACAACTGATGGAAGTAAAGGGAAAGATTCTTTTGTTTGTCCGGGGTCAAAAAGGCCATCTGGGATGCTGTATTCAGTCTCACACCCAGAAAGCACATGTCCTGAGAGGGTACTAGACTGGACTTTATTTCGTTCACAGAATACCCCAGGCATCTTAGCACTGCTATCACATATTGCAAATGATGAAGAAGTTCGTCCCTTCCTTGAGCCAGAATCAGGCAATCGTCCAAATAAGGATAGATCTGTATTCCTTTTAGCCTGAAGAAAGCTATCACTGGAGCCAGAACTTTTGTGAACACTCTGGGCGCAGTAGATATACTTCCTGCAACTTAGCCTGATAGGAACATGAAGGTAAGCCTCCTTGAGATCCAGAGTCACCATCCAGTGATCTTTGCCCAGCATAGGTAAAAGCTGTTGTAACGTCAACATTTTGAACTTGGGAATGTCCAGATAAGTGTTGAGGATAGATAAATCCAAAATTGGTCTCCATGTGTTCCCCTTCTTTGGTACTAGAACAGGCGAGAATAAAATCCTAGGCCCACTTCTGGCAGAGGGACCGGCTGTATGGCCCCTATTTGAAGCAGCAGAGAAATTTGTTTGTGAGCCTCTATTCTTTGCTGAGGAGGAACGTCTGGCATGCCTTTGAAAGGAGGCAAGGTATGGAAATAAAACTTGTAACCTTGGTGTATGATATCCAATACCCATCTGTCTTGGGTAATTAAACTCCAATTTTCCTTGAAGAGTGCCAACCTTCCTCCCAAAGGTGCTGCCAGACGAGAAGGCTCTGGCAGCTGAAAAGGTAGGTCATTGGGCCTGTTTACGAAAGGACTGGCCCCTGCCCTCACCCGAAGACTGTGTAGGTGAACTCCCTGTTCTAGGCCTGAAAGAGCCCTGAGCTCTGCCCCTACCACGTCTAGATCTACCCCTAGACTGTGAATCATAAGAAGGGTACGTCCACCCCTTAGCAGGCCAATTCCTACTAAACTTCGGAGGCTGAACTTGCAAAAAATCTTTAACAGTCTGCATAGACTTAGCCTTGTCTTCCATTTTCTTTAAGACTGCCTCCACAGGTGAACCAAACAATACTAAAATCCTTGTCTTAACATGGTCAGATACATTCTGATCCCTCAGCCAGGCGTGCCTGCGAAGAACTGACCCAGTGGCAGCCACCCTAGACGAGGCCTGTATAGCATCAAAACCACATTGTAAAGAATGCTTACCCACCTGTTCAGAAACATGTACCAAATCTTGTAATTCTTTACACTCAATACCTTCCGCCAGAGCATCTACCTTAGACTTCAATTGAGAAAGTAGATAGTTTTGATATTTCAACATGTGAAACTGGCAATTCAAAGCCCTCATAGCTAAGGTGGAAGAAGTATAGACTTTCTTTCCCCATCTATCCAAAGCCCTGGCCTCTTTATCTGGAGGAACCGGATTTTTACAACAGAGGCCTTGACACCCTTAGGTCCCTGACTAACAGTTTCTGGGTCTGCCCTAGGACTCTTATAAAGATATTTATGAGCTTCAGGCACCCTGTAATACCTATCCGGTTTAACAGGAGCAGGAGGCAAAGAATCAGGATTAAGTGAAGCCTCTGCAAACACATCTTCCACAACATCCAGAACAGGAGGTATAGCCAAAGGCCTATGCTGGGGTAAAAGCAAAAATTCCCTAAGCCTTTTCCTGGAATCAGAGAAGTCCTGACCTTCCCACTTAAAATGTTCCCTCATGGAATGAAGAGTCTCTGAAAAGAAAAATCCTCTGGAGGAGAAGCAGAAGGAGTAGAATCATCCACATCAGAATCAGAATAAGGAGAATACTCCTGCAAGTCTTCAGCCGAAGACTCTGAAACATCCGAAGCCTGCTCAAAACTCCCCAACTCTGGTTCC
This sequence comes from Protopterus annectens, assembly GCF_019279795.1. Classification (NCBI taxonomy): domain Eukaryota; kingdom Metazoa; phylum Chordata; order Ceratodontiformes; family Protopteridae; genus Protopterus; species Protopterus annectens. The sequence continues at coordinate 469,881,518 of NC_056730.1, forward strand.
ACCCTAGGCCTCTTATCAGGAGGGGGCAAAGAACCTCTAATCAAAGTAATTAAATCTTCTGCCATTTTAAGCATGTGCTTCTTGGGCACAGATCCTGATGAACTAGGAGTGACACCAACAGAAGCTAAACCTGGCCTGCCTCTGGGAGAAGCCTTGGAAACAGGAGAGGGCCTAACCACCCTAGGAAGGGAGGGGAGTACAGTAACCTGAGAAGCCCCCTCAGCCTGACCTGCCTCCTGAGAGGCCACATCCTGCAATAACAAAGTTTCCCCCTGGGACTCCAGAGAAACCTCCGGCGGAACCACCGGTTCCACTGACACCTCCAAAGAACCGGCGTCCGGTACGGACGACTCTTCTTGCCTGGGTTTAGCTGCCTTGTCTTTGCGCTTCTTCGAAGAAGCGGGCGTCGGAGCATCCGACGGCATAATATAATTGCACCGCTTCCCGAAGACCAACCTGGCACAATCTAACCTTCGCTTAATAGTGCGCTTATTGAACCTAGCACAAAAGCGACACCCAACAACGTCGTGCTCAGGCCCCAAACAAGAAATGCACAAAGTACGATAATCTCTATGCGGTATCTGTTTCCCACAAGAAATACAGTTATTCACTTTTTCTGACATCCGGTAAACCACTGAGGCAAGAAAACGGGGTACTTAGCCAACTTTGACTCGGTCTGAAACTCCGAATTCGAAAAATTTCAGAACGCCGAACGGCACTTGCAACGCTGCTTCTGCATCGGACCATGCGACAAAAAAGACTGAGGATATGACGTCGGTCATGCGCATTTGTACCCTGACGTCCTGATGTCAGTCTTAAGCGCCTTGACCGACGTCAGCCTAATACTTTGATATTCGGGCCGACCGAGGACAGCGGACTACCCAAGTGTAAGGACTGCAGCAATGTGAGATGAAGAACATCACCCGATTCCACATTCTTATCATTGGGAGTAGAAGAAAAACGAAGGCCAAGAAAAGGAAAAAAAAAAAAAAAAAACCTTTACAGATTCAAGAAATCTGTTATAACAGAGAAATTGTAAGAACGATGAGGGGAAGGCACATCACCCACAGCAAGAAGCATCTTTCCCCAGTCAATCCATGAAGACATTACAAGACTGCCTTCTGTACCTAAAGTGGATGGTTCTCCCATGACCACACTTGACACTGGAACAGTTAAAAAAAAAAAAAAACATGTTTAACCCCTGATCCATAGTGGCTAGCAAAGCTACACCAGAGGTTTCATTAAGTGGTCTGAGGAACTGATAATGACCACTGCAGAGTCACCCACCATCAGCTGAGGCATTGACTGAACCCACACTGAAGGCAAGGGCTCATGTTTGACTATCGTTCCTTTTACATATGTTGGAAAAAGTACCAGCAGGACTTGAGGAAGACGCCTGAATGCCAGTAAGCTGCACTGGCCAGATTTGGTCGGAAATCAAGTTGTCACTTGATGCACACAAGCAGCTCACAAAAATCTGCTAGAAATGAAGATACCTTCCCAAAGGTGAACTGCTAAATAAAGTCTGGTCAGGTAAGTTGTCACAAAGTGTGCACATGCACCAGTACAGCACAAATTTTCTGTCAGTAACATACAATTTCTGACTTTCCAAAATGTAAAAAATTAAGAGGAATATATACCTAAAAGAAACAAACCTAAAAAAGCTAAAACCCAAGAACCACGTCCAGAACCGAAGCAGAGCTCCCTCAATGAACAATTTCTGCCATTACTAACCAGCCGGTATTCTAAGGGGGAGAAAAAAAAAATGGAAAAAAGAGGAAGAGAACATGCAAGAAAATAAAACATACAAAGTGCAGGGGGGTCAGCAAAGAAGTCGCAAGGCCAACTAATGTTTCTGAAAAGCCTTAGAATTGCATCAGCATGAGGCAGCAAGAAATTTCTCAAGATTTTTAGTCACCCTGGCAGCTTATATAGTGATCTCCAAAAAGGCTTAGCCTATAGGCAAGCCAGAATGAAAGTATGGTAGAAGTGAAAATGTTTAGAAGCTGGCCAGTTGCTGTATCCTTGGCAGAGTACATCCAAAGGCTATTGCAGCAGCACGAATGACAGTCATCATATCATACAAAACAAAGACTGAGGTTTCATTAACCAAGTTAAATCCAAGGGAAAAGGGTTGATAAGTTATCAAAGGCTTTCAGCACTATCAACCACCAAAAACTCCTTCTCAAACTTACATTGCAGGACCTCTGACATTCATCCTTCCACTGGTTCCCTAGCTACCTGGGCAACAGGATGTTAAATGACATGCACACTGCATCCATACATATCAAAATAATCCAATACACAGATAATTCTACTCTTATTTGCACAGCTAAATTATCTATATTAACCCAACAATCTTTTTCAATTGAAACCTGGCTGGCTCAATGCCTCCTTGACCACAATAAATCTCAACTAAACTATTATTCACATTTAGATCAATGGACAATACACAAACTGTATTAACAGTTCCTTGCAGTTTGGTGTATACACAATCAAATGAAATTAGATCACATATTACATCATGGAAAACACTCATCGAGAACCAAGTATAGTCTCTATACTGACAAACCCTTTCTCACAGGGACTGCCAGGAAATCTACTGTATCATGCTGTCAACTTCTATTATATTCTCTTCAGTTTTTAACCAACCCAAGCTTCTCTGTTACACTAAAACTTCATCAATGCTATGATAAAGCCACATTTACCACTGTTTGGCTCCAAAAACCTGAACTGGCTCTATCTCTGCACACCTTTATGATAATCCACAAACTACTTAGTAAAGCAGAACAATGTTCAAGCCTCAAAACCCTTACAAAGCAATGCTCTCCAAGTAAAATCCAATGAGCCAACAAAAATTACTACTTTCTATACAAGAATCTAAAAAAACTCTTCAAAAGATTCAATATACTGCAATTGTATCACTAGGAAATGGAACTCAAGCAGTATCTTATGCAAACTTGTCTATAATCAAGTTGTCCCAGGCCAAGATCATTGTGACACCCCAGAACTGGCCCAGTAATCAAGTAGCCTCAATCCCTCACCACTGGCAACAGTGGGGGATGTACACACACAGTAAAGTGCAATTTCTCTTAACAGCACAGTCAGTCTGGGGTTGCTTTCTCCCTCTTTCTCCAGATCCAAAATAAGACTCTCCACTGGCACAGCTCCAGAGTTGAGAGCTCAGCTGAGTGGCCAAGCCAAGACCACCAGCACCCTCTCTGTCCAACCAGTGTTTTGTATCACTGCCCAAGTACGTGACACACACACCCTTTGAGATACACCAGATAACGCACGCACTTTGATCACTCCACAACAGGTACAAATATGACTCTATCATTGTCCATGTTGTGTGAATGACCGGAGATGTACCTCCCTGGACTACATGAAAACAGACAGAGGAGCTCTCGGATCTTGTAGCCCATGCATGTATGATCTTAGCTCTAAACAGCATCCTACCGTCACCCAGAATGACACCACAGTACAAGTAGTAAATGATTGACCAACAATTTGCTAAGTTTCTGGTATCATTCCAAGGGGATCCAGTATCAGTCTTCCTAGGATGACATCGACAGACTTTGATACTTCACCAAAGATTGCCTGCACCTGTCACCCCAGGGATTCCTGATACTGGCCAAGGCTCTTGCCACCCCTACAGTGCCTTTTTTAGGCAATGTCCTGAAGACAAAATTATCACCATAACAGCTACAAGCTAAGAAAATCTGAGGGTTATGCCACTCAACGCTAGAAGTCTAAATCTCAAAAATGCACTAGCTTGAAGCACTCATTAAAAATGGAGAACATCGACATCTGTACAGTGACAGAGACCAGATTCAAGGCTCCGGACATCACCCCAGCACTACCAGGCTATAATTCATACCACACCTTTCAACCCCTAAACCTGGACTGAAGCACTAAAGGTGGTGTCTCCATATTCATAGAGGATATGCACATCTCCAGACTAGTAAACCCCAACACAACGCATCAGAGATACTTCAGGTACAACTAACACTAGGTAAAACTGCAATCCAGGTTGTAGCCTGCTACAGATCCCCCACCATGTACCAAGACTTCCACTCCACATTCTTAAACACACTGGAAAATATTAGGGTACAACCAAATACTCATACTGGGAGACTAACTACCCCACAATTAACTGGGAAAATGACTCCTGTACCAACACACTTTCTCAATGTTTTCTGGAATTCATTAATTCCTATGCCCTGGACCAACTCATTCTTACCCCCACCAGGGGTAGAAACATCCTTGACCTGGTCATTACTAACATGGGCGACCATTGCTCTACACCAGAAATCAACTCCTCCCTGGTCAGATCTGACCACAAGCTAAATCACCATGGATATCCACATCCCACCCTCACCCCCCCCCCCCAAAGGAAACCACTGTAAAAACTTCTCCAAAGCCAATTTCAGACTTCTAAAACCAGAGGTGGCTAACTTCATGATACCCATGCAAATGGAAAATAGATGCATGACTGATGAATCATACACCGATGCACTGTATCAGCATACACAAGTGCATGGAATGGGCCAAACCAAACAGAACCAAGACGCTCTCCTCCAAAAAAAAAAAAAAAAAAAAAAAAAAAAAGAAGCCAATCTGGTGGTCCCCCACCACAAACAAACTCTACAACAGAAGGAAAAAACTGTTGCAGAAAAGGGTGAATTCCCAAGACTGGAAAAACTCCCTTATTAGACTCAGCAAAATAACTGAGATCAATCATCAAATCCTCTAAAGCTAGCTACGAAAACAAAATTGCTGCAGATTCTAAAGACAACCACAAGGCAATTCTACAGTCAAGAATCTACATGGCAATACTCAGATCTGCTCCGAGTACAGCACAATGGCAATGCATATACAGAACCAACTGATATTGCCAACATGTTGGCCACCAGGTTCAGTGCGAACTTTACTTCCTTTCACCCCCTAAAGGGCTATCACAATAACTGAGAAATGCCAAATCCCTACTATCACAGCTACACAGGTATAAAAACGCACTGTCCAAAGCCAAGAATACAACTTCCATGGGACCTGATAATATCCATGGCTGTGTTCTACATGAATTACATAGTGAATTAGCACCACATCAAAATACCCTGTTCAATCACAGCCTCATTTCAGGCTTTGTTCCTACTGAATGGCACACTACTACAGTCATCCCACTCCACAAAGGGGGAGTGACTACAGACCCTGGGAACTACCACCCCATTAGTTTGACGAGTCTGATATGTAAGGCTATGAAGTAGATCATCCTGGATGTTATAAATAAGGACATGGGGAATCTCCAAACTCTGTACCCCACGCAGTTTGGGTTTGTGAAAGGTAGAGCATGCCTGTTCAGCCTGATGGACTTTGAGTCTGTCACCAGAGCTGTAGATGAGGGCAAGGTAGTTCACACAGCCTACCTACATTTTCCCAAGGCCTTCAACACCATCCCTCACTCAGGAATCATAGACCCCTATGTCATAAGATGGGTTGCCAACTGGCTCACTGTGAGAACCCACAGTGTGAAAAGTAAGGGACTCCAAATCTGACTACCGACCAGTTACAAGTGGTGTCTCACAGGGATCGCTCCTAGGTCATCTCATGTTTGGCATCTACTACTCTGAAGTTCAAACCAACACAAAGGGACTCTGGCTGACCAAGTTCGCAGAGGACTGCAAACTGGGAGCTATTATTGATTCTCCAACTGATGTACACATTCTACAAAAAGGCCTCACTCACACTACTGACTGGTGCCAGAACCATGGCCCCAAGCTCAATAAAAAAAACTGCATTGTCATTCCCTTTGGGAAAAATTTGGTGCCCATAAACTACAACAATGGCGGTAGTCCACTAAACACTGAAGGTGTGATGAGACCTGGGGACACAGGTTGACAGCAACCTCTCCTTTGATAACCATATTGCCACTGTAGTCAGAAAGTCCTTCTGTCTGGCACATCTCATTACAAAACGTTTCTCACCCAGGAAGTGGTCATAATCTCCATCTACTCGTCCTTCATTAGACGTATTATAGAATACAATGCCCCATTTGGTATGTACCTCTCTAGACACCTACAACTGGAAAGGCCACAAAAATATCTCACCAAGAGGATCTTGGACCTTAGACACATGCCCTATACGGACAGACTCAAAAAACTCCCGCTATAGTCTGTCTCTATCACCTACTTAGAGGCGATCTTGGCTTGACCTACAAAGCCATGTCTGATCCAGAGCTACTAGATATGCTACACTTAAAGAAATCCCAATCCCTCCATGCCTCACGCTCCAGGGACCTAAACCTCATTACCACAATAAACAGAACATGCTGGAGGGACATGTTCCTAACCCAGAGACTTCCCATACTCTGGAACAAACTTCCCATTCATGTCAAGCACAGCACTTCACTAGCCCTCTAAGAGAAATCTTGATGAGTGGATGGGCAATAGGAAGTTCGGCCCGGGGATCACTTCAGTGGCCTTGCTTGACAGGGGCACTGGGAACTAACTTTGGGAGGCATTATACCAAGGAATCTTCTTGGGGTAGGCGCCATTAGCCTAGAACATACCTATGAACCTATATACAAATACACACACACTCCTGGGAAAGGCTGGTACAGGTTTACTAGCTATGCCTCCTTTTGCCCAGACTAAAGGCAGTTATCACGGCCACAAGCAAACTCTTTATAAGCTACTTTAGGGTGTCCAATCTTACTGTGTAATGTTATTAATCCAAATGGTAGTTTGACCAGGTGCAAGGCTATTACGAGTGGCCTGCACAGTATCATCAAATAAATATGCAAGTACTCTCAGTGCTTAAATAGGTCTGACAAATAATCAGCTGCAAATACAGGGTTAAGTATATGTAATAATAATAAAAAAACAAGAAATTACTCAATAAAACATCACAGTAACTTCAGAGTTCAAACTCACAGGAAATATTTAAAACAACATTGCAGGACAGTCTCAAATAAATACAGACAACATCTAAACTAATCTTTACTATATTCCTTACTAAACCTAAAAAAAAAAAAAAAAAAAAAAAAAAAAAAATTACTGTACCCTAGACTTACTTACTCATAACAAGGCAAGTGTGGTAAATGAATCTTCTAGTGGGTGCTGTTGTCAGGTCAAAGACAGATACAAAATGCCCCCTCTCTCTCAGAGTTTTCTTAAATTAATATCTGAAATATTGCTGCTGGGATACTTGCAGCATGACATCCACTTTTTCTCACCTGACTTCAGTTCTCAGGCTCACAAACAACCCCACTGATGCAGCATCTAGCATATACTGTGACAATACAGAGCCCTCAGATGTTTACAGCTGCTACAAGACACAAAAACAATAAAACACTTACAATACAATGCAGAAGGTCCCCTAGTTCTAGGCATCCTGTCTCCTTGCTGCATTGAAGGCAACTTTTATAGCAGAATTACAAAATTTAACTTCAACTATTTTCTTGAAGTTTTGCAAGTTAACCCTCCATGTTCTGGTTCCCTCTATTAAAACATATACATTTACACAGGTACAATAGTTCACACACATTTCTGTCCTTTCCTAGTAGGGTACGCTGTGGATACATCCTTAATGTCAGTACTTCACACTCACTTCTGTACCAGCAGCTTGAAATGGAGACAACATACAGTTCTAATATAGTGGTAACATTATGCAATTGCACCCTGCTGACATTCACAAATGACATAAAATTATTTACAAAATTCTAGACAGTTGTGCTGCCAGTACCTCCTTCTGTCAAAATTCTATACAAATCATATTAATATTCACAAATGACAATTATTTACACAATTCCAGACAGCTGGTCTGGCAGTATTTCCTTTTGTGACAATCATAAAAACCAATTGCATCATGCATAATGTACTTAATCTACTAGATTTGTAAAAAAAAAAAAAAAAAAAAAAAAACTGTACAAGTGTTTTGCATTTTGCTTTAACTATATTAACATTTGAGCTACATCCTTTTCCCAGGCCCTCAATGAAAGGGCATTAACAGCCCAGTCATACTTTGCTGGTAAATAAGAGGAATAAATAAAATAAATACAAAAGCAGCAAACATTTAGAAGCTGGCCAGTTCATACTAGAAAGCATATTTGCGAAACTGCTGTCATCACACTTCTTTTCCATGCATATGCAGAGAAGACACTACCTCCCATGGTATACCACTTAATTAAATGCACACTGCACAGTTTGAAATGCATTTCCCATGGTACCATCATCCATGTCTATCTTGTATTTCCATGCCTGGCTTGGAAAACAAACTTACCTTAAACTCAAATAATAATAATAACCTGCAGAGTACAGAGAGCAAATCTCCATTTTAACAACATTCCTGACAGGGTGAGGGGAGAAGACTATGCTGCCTTCACAAAAAAAGCAAAATTTTGCAACGGACCAATATCCCAGAAGTTGAAAATTAGATTTTTAAGGGCTCAAAAATAAATAAAACGCACGCACAAGAAGAAATTGCAAGAATATCAAGACATGCATTGGTAAAGATTTTACCCCCTTTAAAAGAAAACTGTGTCCAATTTACAGAGAAAAAAAAACATCCAATCGTCACTACCAGAATGTTTGTGAATAACCATTACTTAATTATTACTTGGGGGGGGGGGGGGGTCATTCTGGTGATCAGGTTGTGCAGACATACAGCTTTAAAAAGCTAGCATGGATTTTTCTCCGGGAGAACGAAAATGTTCCTGGAAGCAGCACAAACACTTTTCAAGATGTGAGGGAAAACTGACAGAATGAAGATAAAGAGAGAGAAAGATTTTCAGTCAAGAGGCATGACAAAAAAGGGTCTTAACAGCTCAGCAGGCAAATCCATCAGACAGAATGCCAATAAAGCCCTTCCCTGTGTTCAAAAAAGAAGGCATAAAAAAGCATTTTCAAGAACAGTCAACCTACAATATTGGACCAGTTGGCAGTGTTTAGGGAAACTGACTCCAAAAAGAAGAAGTAAAGGAAACTAGATGGTGCAATTTAAAACCGGGTAAATTAATTTTAGTAAAAAAGAAAAAACATAATTTCCCCCAGTTTCCTCCTGCTTGGCCTAATCTGCTCACAGCAGGAAGGCAAGATTGCCCATTGTGCTCTTTACTTGATAACATATTGTTGTTACACTAAAAATATGATGACCAATTAGCCCTTGAAGAGGATAGGGGATGCTTGTTATTCCAGCTTTTGCACAGGTCTAGGAGTAATATTCATTTATTTTCAAAGTAAAACTCAGAAAAGGCATGTTCCTACCATAAGGAGCCAGGAACAGCCCCATGAAGTATGCCTGGGACTAGCCCAATAAAGTCAGCTGATATGTCAGCCAAGGGACATCTCCAGTTAAGCATGTCTATTGGTCACACAACCAACTCCTAGAATGCACCCTAGGAGAAGATTTAAAGGGGTAATGCAAGGGAAACTTAGAAACTGATATGCTATTTAATATCATGTAGGAAAATGGCAGACTCTGTGGCAGCAGGTGTAAAACATTAGTACTCTTCTTTTTTGGGTGGCGCAGTGGTTAGCATTGTCGCCTCACAGCAAGAGGTTCTCCAGTTTGATTCTCGGCTGGGGTGCCTTCTGTGCGGAATCTCCATGGATTTCCTCCACGTGCTCCAGTTTCCTCTCACATTCCAGAGACATATGTATGGAGCATTTCTCCCTGGGCCTCTGCTAAAAACAGGCTCTGTCCCAGCTGGACTTTCCCGGGAAACAAATGTTAAAGTAAAAAAATAAATAAATGACTTAACTGAGATAGGTAACGGGGGGGGGGGGGTCAATAATGAGCACAAAGAGTGCAGTAAAAGTTAAATAATGACCAAAGATGACATTGTCATGAGTTAAAAGGGAAATACAAAGTTGGTTGTGGGATATTAAAGGGTGCAGTTAAGTTTGGTCTGAACAGGAGAACAAGCTACTGTTCCCAGACATAGTAAAGGCCTTAGTAACTGTAGTACTACTAGCCGGAAAAAAAAAAGTTATTACAAAATAAAAATCTAATGCAATAACTGAAGTACAGAGCCTTATAAAGCAAAAAAGAAAGACTGGGATTTTAAGAAAAGGGAAGAAGCAACCCATCCACAACCCCTTTTCCCCACTTTTGCAAATGGTGTCAGGGTGTCACAACAGTGATAATCATCTAGAGCCAGTGTTTACAGTGCTGCATGGCTAACCCTGCAGCTGTTGTTCTTCCATACTCCACATGCAATACACATACCTACAGCTAATTTAGTGTGTCCAGTCCATCTACTGCATGTCTTTGGAACGTGGGAAGAAACTGGAGCACCCAAGGAAAATGAACACAGGATGGACATGCAGACTTTACAAAGGAGGCACCCCAATCAAGAATCTAAGCAGAGACCTTTTGTTGTGAGGCAACAACTCTACCTGCTGTGCCACTTGCATAGAAAAAGTGGAATTTTTGGGAGCAACACATGCAGAAAAAAAAATGTTCAGACGGAGAAACAAAACAAATCGATCCATACCCATCAATTTTGACAATACCAGTGTAATTCTGTTAACTATTAAAGAAAAAAAATCACTTCTTAACCACTGTTTAAAAATGAAAAGGATCTATACAAAGCTGGATATGTAGGTTCATAGGTTTATACTAGGCTATCTGCCCTAAGGCATTTATAAGCCTAGCCCAAATTTTTGTGGCTTACGCCACCCCTTATATGAAAAAATACTGTGCCCATTAGTTTGTTGTGCCTCTGTCCAGCAGTGACACAGAGATGATTCCCGGGGTAAACCTACGATCTCCCATCCACAGGTCTAGATTTCTCTTGAACAGAGTCAGCGAGGTGCTCTGCCTCACATGGACCGGGATTTTATTCCACAGCATAGGGAGTCTCTGAGAGATAAATCTATCCCTCCAGCACGTCCTATTTATATCCGTGCTAAGGTTTAAGTCGCTTGCTCTAGTGGTTTTGGTGGATTTGGATTTTTTGAGGTGGAGCATGTCCATTAATTCCGGGTTGGACATGGCCTTGTAGGTCAGGCACATGTCACCTCTGAGCAGACGGTATGCGACTGAATAGAGCTGGAGTTTCTTCAATCTGGCAGCATATGACAGATTTTGGAGTCCCTTTATCCTTTTGGAGAGGAACTTTTGGGGTCTATCCAATTGCTACAGATGTCGGGTGAGATACATCCCGAATGGGGCATTGTACTCGATCATTGGTCTGATAAGTGAAGAGTACAGGGGAACAATGACCTCACTAGATCTGGATGTGAATCCCTTCATGATCAGGTGGGCAATGTAGAAGGTCTTTCTAACCACTTTAGCAATGTGAGTGTCAAAAGAAAGGCCACTGTCAACCTGGGTCCCCAGGTCCCCGATAACCTCTTCTGTGCTTAGTGGATTGCCACCTATATGGTAGCTTGGGGTTACCTTGTTTTTCCCGAAGGGTATGACTATACATTTTTTGGCGTTTAACTTCAGGCCATGGCTCTGGCACCAGCTATCTGTTTCCGTGAGTCCCTTCTGAAGGATATCCGTGTCCGATGCACTTTCCACTATGGCGCCCAGTTTGCAGTCGTCTGCAAACTTTGTCAGCCAAAGTCCTCCCATGTTGGCCTGTACTTGGTCGGGTCCAATGTCTGCAAGTCCCCTATATCTTTGTTTATGAGCTCCATTATGATCCTCTCCATAGCTTTGCAGACTAGACTTGTTAAGCTTATGGGGCGGTAAATACCAGGGTCCGTAGAGGCGCCGCCTTTGTGGGACCACAGTTGCCGTACGCCACTCCTTGGGCACGTATCCTGTGGTAAGGCTGAGATTAAACAGCTGCCTTATGTGCGGGTTTAATTCCTCATTTAGCTCGTGTAGCACACAGCCGGGGACACCATCCGGTCCCATTGATGCTGTGTTTTTACCTTTAGAGAGAGCAGCTTTCACCTGCGCATTTGAGATGTCCGGGAGGCTACACTCGGCTGGGATAGTTATCTCTCCTTTAGGGGGGGAGAGGGGCTTGAAGTTTGCACTGAACCTGTCTGCCAGTATGTTGGCAATGTCTGTGGGTTCAGTGATTTTTGTATCATTTTGGACTAATTCTGAGCATATCTGGGAGTTTCCACCCAGGTTCCTAACATAGCTGAAAAAGGCCTTATGATTGTCCTTTGAATCCATGGCAATTTTTCTCTCAAAATTGGCCTTAGTTGATTTTATGAGTGCTCGTATCTTTGTACTAATAATGATCAGGGGTGACTTCCCTTTTATGGATTTTGTTCTATCATGTAATAGCTTTCTCCTCTTATTGTAAAGTTTGTTAATGGCTGGGGTCCACCAGACTGGACGTTTGCCCTTTGTGGAAAGAGTCTTGGTTTTATTTGGGATTGCCTGATCCATGCAGTCCTGGAGGTGTTCATAGAAGGCATTTGTAAGGGCTTCCGCAGCTTGGGTTGTGGTTTCCACTGGCTCAGGGGCCTTGAAGGATACCACACCAGTCTTGAGTAGTGTGAAGTTTGCTTTAGAAAAGTTCTTCACTATGGTTTTTTGTTTGGGGTGGGGGCGGGCTGTGGATTTCCAGTGAGATTAGTTTATGATCAGATCTCACCAATGAGGGATATACTTCGGTGTGGAGCATTTTGTCCCCATGTTTGTGACAATGAGATCTAGTATATTTTCTCCTCTCGTGGGAACAGTGACTAGCTGTTCCATGGCATTTGAATTTATGAACTCCAGGAACCGTTGTGCTAGAAAGTTAGGGCTTGAGTAATGTTCCCAGTCTATATTCGGGTAGTTGAAGTCACCCAATATGATGGTGTTTGGAGATACATTTATACCCTCCAGTGTCTTCAGGAAGGCTGTGTGGGGTTCCTGAGTTTGAGAGGGTGGCCTGTAGCATGCTACAATTTGTAGAGCAGTTTTGCCTATGGTTAGTTGCACCTGGATGGTTTCGAAGCTTAGTGCGTTGCCACCAACCTGGAGGTGTGGGTATCCTTTATGAATATGGATACACCCTCCTTTTGTGGTGTGGTCCGGGTTTTGGGGCGGAGCATGATATGAGGTAAAACCTAATAGTGCCGGGGTGCTCTCAGGAGCCTTGAACCAGGTTTCAGTTACAGCACAGACATCGATGTTCTCCATACTGAGAAGGGCCTCGAGTGCGTGCATTTTGAGATTTAGACTTCTGGCATTGAGCAGCATTACCCTCAGTTTCTTCCCATTTTTGTTTTCTAGGGAGGTAGGTTTAGAATTTGAGCCTTGCCTAAAAAGGGACTATGGGGGTGGCAAGAGCCATAGCCAATATCCGGAAACCCAGGGTGACAGGTGCAAGCCGTCCCTTGCGAGCAGCGTGGCTTGTCAAGCATGTCATCCCAGGCAGACAGACACTGGATCCCCTTTGAATGACACCAGACATTAAGCCAATTGTTAAAGCTGATCATCTTGTCTCTATATTGTGGCATCATTCTTGGTGAAGGAAGGATACTGCTCAGGGTTAGGGTCATACCTGCCTGGGCTACATAATCAGAGAGCTCCTCTATGTCTCTTTTCATGTAGTCCAGGGAGGTGCCTCAGGTCGTTCACACCAGCATGGACAATGACTGTGTCATATTTGTACTTGCCGTGGAGTGACCCGAGTGCTTGTGTTATGTGGCGGATTCTAGCGCCCGATAGGCAGCTTACTGTGACCCTCTCCTTGTTCAGCTTGGTGAGTGGGACGTCAGTGTGTCTGACTATGGAGTCACCTATGACAAGTATGTTTGGTGTTGTATTTGGCCTTAAGGGCTGTGACTGCTTTGCACACTGCTTTTGTGGTTTATGTGTTGCTTGTGGGGTGTCTTGAGGTAGCAGTTGTTTGGGTGTCTGCTTTGGAGGCCTCTGCTGTTTAGGTAAATTTTTACTCAGAGCCTCCGAGTATGTCTTTGTGTGTTTATGTGTTTGATTCAGTGGAGTGGTGGCATTATGTGAGGCTGGTTTTGTGGTGTGTGTAGTTGCCTTCTCCTCCTGTCTGGTCTTGCCAGTCCTGAGATGAGAGAGCTCAGCCTCCAGTTTGGCTAAATAGCTGCATCTCTCGCAAGTATTTGTGTTATGTGGGAGGAGGAGAGGGTTGTCTGTGTACATGAGGCAGTTATAACATTGCCTCAAGATTCCCAGATTCACCAGCTGGACCGGAGAGAAGATTGACAACTGACCTTTGGACATGCTAGAATAATATTGGGAATTCCTTAATTGAGAACAAGGGCCAGTGGGGAGTGAGGGTGTAGTGCTTTTAATTTTTAGTGCTGACTTATATAATTGCTTTAGTGAGCAAGTGCCAGGTAACTTGAGTGCAATGTGTTACAAGTAACTAAATGCAAAAACGACAAACAGTAACTTTCTTTCAAGTGAAACAAGGAAATAAGTACAGTAAGCAATGCAGATATCACTAGTGATCCACAGAAGAGCTGAGAAGTTGCGTATTAGGTGGAATTAGCTTCCAGGGAAATAACAAGCAAACAAACAACAAGCATATAAACAAAGCTAGATTCAACAGGCCTGGATCTAGTCTATGCTAGAGCAAACAAGGTGAACCAATTTCAGTAAGATACAGTTCAAATATTCAGGCACTATAAACCTTTAACCAGAAATTCCCAGCTCAGAAGGGCAGAGTCCAGCCTCTTCTCTCACAAGAGTGCAGACCACGAACCTTCTTAATGTAAAATAACTGGCCTGAAGCCCAAGTGCCTAAACCAGAACTAATACACTTGGACACTGGGCTCTCAATCAGCAGTTCCCAACTTAGAAGGATGAAAGCTACCTGTCCTGCCACCACAGTGCTTGCCACAAACCTTCCTAATGTAAAACAACTGGTCTGAAGCCCAAGTGCTTAATCCAAAAGACTTGAATGATAGCTACACTTTAATCAAGTTACAACCAAGCAGTAATAAATACCATTGAATACTTTAGAGAATGTCTGGATTAGTGCTCAAGTTACACAAACAAAGCTTATTCAGCAGGCCCGAATCCAGTCTATGCCACAGCAAACAAGGTGCACCAACTTCAGATATGCATGCACTATAAGCCTTTAACCAGAAATTCCCAGCTCAGAAGGGCAGAGTCCAGCCTCTCCTCCCACAAGAGTGCAGAC
This sequence comes from Protopterus annectens, assembly GCF_019279795.1. Classification (NCBI taxonomy): domain Eukaryota; kingdom Metazoa; phylum Chordata; order Ceratodontiformes; family Protopteridae; genus Protopterus; species Protopterus annectens. The sequence continues at coordinate 469,896,603 of NC_056730.1, forward strand.
CACGAACCCTCTTAATGTAAAATAACTGGCTTGAAAGCCCAAGTGCTTAAACCAGAATTAATACACTTTTAGAATAACAGACACTGAGCCCTCAATCAGCAGTTCTCAACCTAGAAGGATGTAAGCTACCTGTTCTGCCACAACAGTGCAGACCACAAACCCTCTCAGTGCAAAACAACTAACTGGTCCGAAGCCCAAGTGTTTAAACCAAAAGGCTTAGAATGAGTTACACCAAGCAGTAATAAATACAATTGAGTATTTTAAGATGATGCAAAAGTAAAAGAAGTAGGTAAAAACACAAGTACAGTAAAAGCAGATGAAATTTTTTTTTTTTTTTCTGAACAAGTGCCGAGATCAAAGAAACAGATTTGAGTGCTGAAACTAGAAAACTGGCTAGTTATAAGAAAAAAAACAAGCTAGAAGGCTTCCCTCAAACACAGAAGGGCTTGGGGCTCAGAAGCCTACAAATAGTCTGTACCACTTAACAAGAAAGGCAGGAAATAAGCTTAATTTTTTTTTCTATTTCCCAGATGCTCTCTTTGTACACAGTAGGAGTGCCTGAAATCAGAATATGATCTCACTGCACTCAGTTGAGTGAGCAAATGAGATGGGCCCAGAGGCAGGCTGAGGGGCGGGCAGTTTCAATGCCACTAAGATTAACACCAAAACAAAAACAGGGTGGGTGGGAATAACTGAAGAGCAGAATAAATTCAGTTAAAAATTCCTTCAACACTCAAATTAAATACTGTATTTTTTTTAAAAAAAAGAGCAGATAAAGGTACTTAAATTCTCTTATACGTCCAGTTGAATAAGTTCTTAGCTGGCCAAGCTTAAGTTTTAAAGCAGGAATTATTTCACATGCACCAGTTTAAATATGCAAGGACAGGAAATCAAAGAATGTGGCTACCCCCACACCTGTAATTACTAGCAAATATCAAAATTCAGCCAACACTAGCTTCAGTTCAAGTTACTGAAGAGCAGAATAACTTCAGTTAAAAATTCCTTCAACACTCAAATTAAATACTGTATTTTTTAAAAAAAAAAAGAGCAGATAAAGGTACTTAAATTCTCTTATACGTCCAGTTGAATATAACCAAGTTCTTAGCTGGCCAAGCTGAAGTTTTAAAGCAGGAATTATTTCACATGCACCAGTTTAAATATGCAACACACACACTACACACATATATATATATAAATATATTACACACATATTACATACTCACACGTACTACATACACACGTATTACACACACACACATTATATATATATATATATATATATATATATATATATATATGTATATATATATTACATACACATAAATTATATAAGCAATGTACCCTACACACACACACACACATATGTGTGAGCAGCATCTTACCCTCACCTAGAATGATGCCACAGTACAAAGACAAAACGATCAATTTTAACAATTGGCTAAAATTTTGATGTCATTCTAAGGGTATCCAGTGTCTGTCAGCCTGGGATGACATGCTCGACAAGCCACATTGCTTCGCTAGGGACGGCTTGCACCTGTCACCACTGGGCTTTCGGATATTGGGAAAGGCTCTTGCCACCCACATAGTGCCTTTTTTAGACAAGGCTCAAAAAGTCAAACCCACCCCCATAGACAGCACAAGAAACAAGAAACTAAGGGTAATGCTGCTAAACGCCAGAAGTCTTAACCTCAAGATGCACTTTCGAGCTCTCCTCAGTATGGAGAACATAGATATCTGTGCAGTGACAGAAACCTGGTTCAAGGCTC
>NC_056730.1:469903368-469915868 GCF_019279795.1 Protopterus annectens
TACACGTATTACATACACAGATATATTATATAAGCAATGTATATATATATATATATATATATATATATATATATATATATATATACGTATTACATACACAGATATATAAGCAATGTACCCTACTCAATCTGACTTTCCCGGTATACATAAAGAAAAAAAAAATAAAAGAAGTGATATTAGCACAATATGCTGGCGACTAGTGGAAAAAATATATATGTACTGTCCGTCTTGTGCTGCGATATTCAAAATGTTGCAGGATTTAGTTTTAACTAACACTTACAGTCACTATCTTGCAAGAACTTAATGAAAGTTTGAAAAAGACGCATGCTGACTCGTAAGGGATTTCATAAATCAAGAAACTACAATCCCACACCCGAATTCCTCCACGCTCATACAAATGCATGGAAACTATAAACATTTGTCTCGTTGTACATTTCACACTGGAAAAACCTCTCCAACACCGAAACCGCTTTAAATAAAAAGAACACATGAAACTGTTTTGCAATGTGGAACAAACTGCATATTTTGTTACTCAATTTTCATATAAAGGATACAGCACAGTTCTTCCTCTTACTGCTATACTTGCACGCAGTATGTTTAAGTGTCATGAGGTTTTATAATTTCAAGAACTATTAACGCAGCAGCCACGTCAAATTCAAAACAACTTTCACAGTAACCGCATGCGGTCAATTCGTTTCTATATCCAAATACCGGACCTACGCTGTAAAACAGCATCAGTAAGCATAACTCATCTATAATCAAAATAACATCAGCAATACAACAATCAGACAAAAAACACACTGCGAATTTCTGCACAGAAGTCCGCGGTCTTAGGTGGGAGCATCAACTCAAAACCAAAAGGCCACTACACAGATGTCCTGATCTACCAAACATGTTTATTATCCAGTTTATCACTGTGCTCCCAAGAACCAACAACATTTTAAGGTTTACATTATTTCACTTCCAATAACCTCAACACTTTGAACTAGACTCGCAGGTTCACAGTCCACGGCACAGTGACAGAAGCTCATGAAACTGGATTATCAGACCAGAAGACAAAACAAAATAGATTTATAATACCAAGTAGTACCTTGCTAAGAATGCCACAAAGCTCAACAGGCGGTCCTGCCTCAGCTTCAAGATCATCTTCCGAACCTGACGAATTCCAGCTCTGATTATCCGACATGGAAGACTGATGACCAGTTGCAGTTAATGACAACACACGGACTGAGCCAGTCCCTTCTTACACGCAGTTACAGAAACGACAGTGTTCAATAAAAGTCGCCCACAAGAATTACATAAACATCTCTGCGGGTGTTAGAAATCCAACTTTTAGTTATAAACCCTCCATATAAAGACAAAATACATCACAGTCCAGTATTTCCTGATAAGGAACAGGTCGTTAGTAAATACAGCACTAATGTTGAACTAGCGCCATCTTACATCACGTCACGTAACCCACCTCAGTACGCTAAGCCCCCTCCCTCCTACCCCGCCCCTTGAAGAGACTGTCACAAGCAAGGGAGATTTGTTTTCGAACTGTTGATATTTGTGTTGTTCGTCTTGGGTTGCTCCACCCTAACAAATAGAATGTACTCAAACATCACTGGAGTGGTGGATTTAAGAATTGCTTGTAGTACAACTTTGTGACAGTTTCCTTCACTAATAAGGAGCAACGTATTCTATGCAAGAAATTGAAATGGGAAGAGTTGGAATTCTTCGGAAAATATTTAATTGTTAATCGTCAACGTACACATGCTACTGTTTTACGATAGTTCACAGTTACATTTTTTACAACCATACCTCTCAAGTGTACCTCATTACGAGGAACGTACCTCATTTGGGGTCTTAAAAAGTTTATGTTCCTCAAAGTTCCACATTGAAAGACTCTGTCACACATTCAGTGATAAGAATTTTTTTAAGTGAAATCCATTGTAAATAGAAGTGAATCATATTAATTCATTAAAATATCTTCTTTATTAGTAAAACCAGCTTATTTTAACGTTCTTAGTTGAAGTTGTTAGTAAGCCATTAGTATGTGTTCCACATTTTGCCCATTTGTTCCACATTATGAAGGCAAGTGTACCTCATTTTGGACATGGAGGGTTGAAAGCTATGAAATAGACTGCTTAAACCCGTCTTTGTGAAAGGCGTGTCTAATAATCGGAAATACGTAACTTCAGGAAGTGGTAAAACAGGCGGTATGGAAGCAAAAAGTTGAATATTTCGTACAGTTTGGTTAATAGTCTGTTGGAACAAGGCTTTGTATGTTTTTTTTTTGTATATGTTATTTGAGCAGAATATTTAGTTCCAGGAAACACTGGCATATTAAGTCACGAAATTCTTTGATTTAATGTAGGAGTTGGTAGATTTTGTGTTTGATGATATAGGGCAGTGCAGGGAATCCTATTTGGACGTTGTTGATTAGTTGTGTCTTAGTGCGTCATTTCAGTCAGTAAAATGATAAAACGCAATGAATAATAGAAGAGTTTACAAATTTCATTTAAATTAACTGCTGTATAGGCTCATTTTAAACATGTCGAGTTTTTCAGGAACAAGTACAAAGATTTTTTGAGTTTGTAGCCGTTTATATTAAATGTGTTGGTTGACATTTGGTAGTTGCTTTTTTGTATTTTATTTTGAGCGTTTCTTTTTTCTGAACGAAGTTTAGAAAACCTTTAAGTTGTATGGAAACTATCATTAATATAGCCAAAAAATGGCCAATGGCCATTCCTCATTCCTCTTACTTTGCTTAGATGTAGGCCATAGTTCTCCCCTTCAGTCTCCAAAATGTGGTGGAGCATCACCTCACGATGTGGAACAAATGTGCAAAATGTGAACATGATCTACTAAAGTCTTACTAATAGCTTCAACTAAAAAGCTGACAGATTGGGTAAATATGCAGCTTAATTCGTCAAAATGTTGTTTTATACATGTAAATATGATTCAGTCATACCTGTCAACCTCTTGGAGCAAGAAATCTGGATAGAGTCACAAAAATAAAAGGGGACAAACTTTAAATATTGCTCTTCCAAAACTTAGAAAGTTGACAGAGTAACAAATGTTGCATTAACATCAGTTTTCTAAAAAGTACGAAGTCTGAAGCTCAAATGTCTGACATTGTTTTCTAACTTCAATCTGTAATGATTTGCCAGAATACCACAGTTGTATGAAATACCAACCAAAATGTGAAGGAAAAATCTGGATATTCTGTGGAAATTTTTACAGTTGAGTGGTATGGATTCAGTACTAGTTACCATGAACATCAGTTAAAATGTCTTGTCATTCTGTGTGTGGCAGAGCCTTATAACAATTAACTGCAAGGAACATGCACTATTTTATATTCAAAATGTGGAATGTTCCTCATGATGAGGTACACTTGAGAGGTATGAATTGTACATAGTTATATAATTTTTGCCCACAGATAAAGGTATTCTTTTATTAGATTTACTGTCCTTGGAGGAGACTTAATTGAGCTAATGGTGTACAAAGATTTCCTACCACATATGAGACCAAGTACCCAAATATATTCTGTTCTCAAAAATAAGAAAGTGCTTCTTTTCATGACACTCTGCTTTGATTTCTAGGAGGCTGATAGATCTGCTTACTGTACAGCAATAGGAAATTCAGTCATGCTTCTGGTGATCCTGATAGTCTGTTAAAACAAATGGAACAGATGTAGATAAAATTATGGTGTTTGTCTCCTACATTAACACGTGAGTGCAATGGAGGTAGTGAAATACAGTTAACTTTTTGTGTGTTTATACTGCATATTGTTTGCTATCATAGGAAGTAGTGTGCCATAATTTTTTTTCCCTCGTTTAAGAGCCACCAAGCAGTATGATATTTTGTGTCTGTGCATAGTGCATGACTTTGCTAAATTTGCAACCCAAGTTTTTAATCAAATAGTGTGTGAGAGCTAAGGTATGACTTGTTAGTATCAGATGATTGATTTTCTTCTCATGGGAGAAACCTTGATAATTGCTTATTTTTCGCAGAGAGGGACTCGTGGCATTTTTGCAGCTCTGCATACTGTAGCTGGTAAGCTACTGAATATAGGATTGCTCAAATCCAGATGTACTTTCACTATAATTGTGAGAGAGAGGAAAAGTATGAGCGTAACAAAAAAACTTGGATTTCAGGTGTTAGGTGATCACAGTTGAAATACCATGCTTATATTTTGCTATTGGCCATTTCTTTGAGTAGTTGACTAAAGTTTGAGATCCCTTCAGATGAAAGTGTTATTGTGAGTTATATAATAATGGCTACTGTAGAGAATGTTAGATATATTTTTTTAGGACCACAGTCGATTTTTTTAGAATAAAGCATCTGTGGTACGTTCATGTCAACATAATTTGTTTCTTGAACTCTTTTGACTTGTTGCAGTAAACACCTCTTTAAATTATCAATGTATGACTGGTAGTCATTTGAAAATCTTAAGAGCAAGCGGCATATAAAAGAGCAAGCAGCATATCTTAACACAACCTTGTATCTTAATGTGAAACAAATGGTCAGTGGTAAAACACTAAAGCATCTTTAACTAAGAAGCTTCTCTTTCTGTTGTTCCCGTTAGGGGTTGCCACAGCGGATCATCTGTTTCCATTTCTTCCTGTCCTCTGCATGTTGTTGTCACACCAACCACCTGTATGTCCTCTCACCACATCCATAAACCTTGTCTTAGGCCTTCCTCTTTTCCTCTTACCTGGCAGCTCTATCCTTAGCATCCTCTTCCCAATATAGCCAGCATCCCTCCTCAGCACATGTCCAAACCAACGCAATCTCGCCTCTCTGACTTTGTCTCCAAACCGTCCAACCCGAGCTGACCCTCTAATATATGGATTCCTAATCCTGTCCATCCTTGTCGCACCCAGTGCAAATCTTAAAATAAATGGGGACAAATTTTAAATATCGCTCTTACAAACTCTGCCACTTCCAGCTCTGACTCCTGCCTTTTTGTCAATGCCACCGTCTCCAACCCATACAACATAGCTGGTCTCACTACCCTCTTGTAGACCTTCCCTTTCACTCTTACTGGTACCCATCTGTTACAAATCACTCCTGACACTCTTCACCTCTCTTCCCCACTCATCATTACTCTGAACTGTTGATCCAAAGTAATTAAACTCACCCACCTTTGCCAACTCTACTCCCTGCATCCTCACCATTCCTCTGTCTTCCCTCTCATTCACACACACATATTCTACCTTAGTCCTGCAACAGCATGTTTATTAACTGATCTTCCATATTTAAAAAGTTATTTTGGCAAATTAATATGATTTCAAAGTTGGTCAGCATTATTTACAAAAAAATTGTTAAATTAACAGTGAATAGGTATAAACCCTTACAATGTAGAACAGCTTCGAACATAGAATTTTAAGATTCAAAATGAGGAGCATATCTTATGACTTACAGTTGAGGGATATGTATAGCATATTATTGTCACAATCTGCGGTATTTTTTATATTTTCATTTTGCGCCAAAAAAATCTGCTGAAGTAGTTCCTGATATTTTGGTTTCTTAGGCTTAGAAAACTGTCATATGCAATAGGACAGCTTTGTTGGCTGAAAGGTTTAATGGCAATTAAATTGGTGTCATGTCTTGTATTTAACAAATGAATGTCTTGATTATAATTCTATTTCATATTTTATTCTACAGTCACCCAGTTGCACAAGTTTTCTTAATAAATGACAGGTCACAAATCTCACTCTGAAAATAAATATTTCTGATTCTCTACTGAACCCACGGCTATATTTTTTTTTTAATTTTTTTTATACCTGGCATGAAATGTCCACCCTTCATCCATCAAATTCTGAAACTTTGTGGAAATGTGACAAAAATTGAAATGCTAGACCAGAAATTTGAACTGTATCTTAGAGCAGCTCGTGTTGCCAAAAAGTCAGAAAAATGCAGCAAGAGAGTAGTTATGATACTTTTAACCTTATGGAAGAGAAGAAAGATACATTTCATTTTATTAATTGAGAGAACCCATCATTTCTAAAGTATTTTTCTATTTTTTCTCTACCATCTCTTGTTAACCATCGGCCTTCCTATGCTCTGGCCTTCCCACTTGTTTCTAATGGTTGACAGCTGGCTTCAGGAGTCTTCATATAGTCTGCCATCAGGGATGATAGTGGTTGAAGAACATAGATCTAAACATTTAATGGTAATAAAACTAATGAAAAGGATACAATGAAATTATCTTAGATTATGCCTGATGGTGAACAAGCAGGCAGAAACCATCCCAAGTGTAAGCATTGTGATTACAGTCAATGAAAAAGCACACTGTGTAGTAAGTAACTTAGTGTGTAGATTGTGTGAAAGTCTAAACTCATTTCAGAAAGGTGTGCAAAAGTCAAGTTAAAATGTTGCACTAAATTATATGGATTAGAAATGAAAGTACTAGGATTAAACAAAACTGAGTGGTACTGCCAAGATGCTTGTTATGAAAGCAATGCACATAGAATAAATGTTCATCAATATTTCTGATAAAGGCATGAATTTTGCATTTAAATTTGATACTAGTGCAGTAATGTGGTACTTTGAATATATATTATAAAGGCTTTGAATTTGTTTGGTAGTGTTTACAATCCTGTGTTTACTTTTTTAAATATTCAGGGCATATACTGAGGTCTGTAGGGCAGTTTTAGTTCCAAGTATGAGGTCGGGTATAAGAAGTACAGATTGTTACTTTAGATACTGAAATAAACAAAATATTGGGCTGTAATGCATATTGAGCACTTGAGTAGGTCAATCCTTGATTGCTTGTAAGACTAAGTTTTGTTTCTTGAGAGGTTTTAATGCAAGTGACCTGTCAGGCTGCCAAGTACATTCCCCTATCTCACAATGCACTGTGTTGCTCTCTGCATAACATAGTTTTGCTTGAGCTCAGATGACCTACCCAGTGGTGCTACACTTTTTTTTTTTCATTGTTTAACTTTTAAGTAGTATAGTATGGTTGTGAGTAATTCATTACTTGTTTCTCTGTCATATTTTTTTTAAAACATTTTTATTATATTATCATTTAAAAAAATTCAAATGTAATATAGTTTATTTTTTTCTGTTATGTAATTTTTTCCATTTACATACATAAAGCATCACCTATGTTTTCTGTCCTTGTAACTGTCATCAGTCCAACATTACGTACATTGCTGTCTTTCCTTAATCCTTTTCCTGCTGAACTTTATTCTGGATGTTTTGTTCCCACAGTTCCATTTATTTCTATGTAATTTGTTTTTTCTCTTTTCCAAAGATCCCTCTTCCAGTTCTTTTATCTCTTTGTAATGGTCAATGTTTCAAATATATTTAGTTTAGACTTTGATTTCCATTTTCTAAAAAATACTTTTTATTAAACTTAAGGTTTTGCTTTGTCTAGGTAACTCCGATCCTGTGTCCCAGTTCAAAAGAATCATTTCCTTAGTTACAGCCATTTGCTCCCCCAATATTTCTGACGGAGTACTGTGTAGGAAGTTTTAAAATCTGTCCACTCATTACTCTACCAAAACCTATGTTTCCAGTTACCTCTTTCTTTTCCATCACACCTTCAACATCTGCTGTCTACCTGAGAAAAAATTCTTTGAAGTCTGCTTAAGGTATAAAAATACATATGCGAACACTTCCAAGCAGGGAGTCAAAACTTTCTGGATTTATTTGCATACCTGGGAGAAATACATAAGTTTGTTTTATAAATCGCTTTTCCAGTTTCTTTTCTAACCTCCTCTGATTCTTATATTTACTGTGCAATATTTTATATGTTGTACTAATTATCCCCCTTTTAACAGCAGCTTCTGTTCTAGATTCAACTAAAAACTCTACCAGAACAGGTCTTTCACTTAGGATTCCTCAATCTCTTTCTTTGCCTGTACTCTTATCAATCCCTGTTAGGGAAGTCGGCTCTTAGCCATCAGTCCAGATGTCTTCTTGGCCTCATCGCACTCTGTTACTTTTACCTATCTAGTCATTTGCTCTACTACCTGTGTTCTTTTACCACTTTTTCTAGTAAATTCCAGCCCTTTGTACCTCTACTTGCAGCCTTCCCCATTGGCAAAATCTACGTTCTGCTTTCTGATGTTGGCTTAATTCTTGGATTATTCTCTGGTACTATCTGAATATAATAATCTGTGCAATTGTTATCCTCCTTGAGGATATGCACAGAGTCTCAGTCTTCATTTTTTGAACTCCCTCAGCTTCATCATCATCCCTTTCCATTTTGAATTATTAACTTCTGCGTGTGTTATGTATGTGAGCCTTAACTTTGTAGCGCTACAATATCCATTCACAATCAGTTAATCCTAATTTATCTTGTGTTGGGTTTATGAAGCTGGAAATTGATGGTGTAATGATGAATGTTGTTAGTGCATATGCTCCACAAGTTGGGTGTGCGATGGATGAGAAATAAAAATTTTGGAGCGAGTTTGATGAAGTGGTGATGAATGTACCCAAGGGGTGAGAGACTGGTGATTGGAACAGATTTCAATGGCCATGTTGATGAAGGGAACAGAGGGGATGAGGAAGTGATGGGTAGGTATGGTGTTAAGCAAAGGAATGCAGAAGGTCAGATGGCAGTGGGTTTTGAGAAAAGGATGGACATGGCTGTGATCAATACGTATTTTAACAAGAGGGAGGAGCATAAGGTGACATACAAGAGTGGAGGAAGATGCACACAGGTGGATTATATCTTGTGTAGAAGTGCCAGTTTGAAGGAGATTGGAGACTGTAAAGTGGTGGCAGGGGAAAGTGTAGTTAGGCAGCATAGGATGGTGGTTTGTAGGATGACATTGGTGATCAAGAAGAGGAGGATGTGTGTGAGGGCAGCACCAAGGATCAAATGGTGGAAATTGAAAAAGGGTAATTGTGAGGTGATGTTCAGGGAAGAGTTAAGACAGGCACTGGGTGGCAGTGAAGATTTACCGAATAGCTGGGTAACTACAGCAGAGCTAGTAAGAGAGATGGCTGGAAAGGTTCTTGGTGTGACATCTGGGAAGAGGAAGGAGGTCAAGGAGACCTGGTGGTGGAATGAAGAAGTACAGGAGAGTATACAGAGAAAGAGGTTGGCGAAGAAGTGGGATTGTCAAAGAGATGAAGAAAGTAGACGAGTATAAGGAGATGAGGTACATGGCAAAGAGAGAGGTGGTGAAGGATAAGGAGTGTGAAGAGTTGTATAAAAGGTTGGACACCAAGGAGGGAGAAAAGGACCTGTACCGATTGGCTAGACAGAGGGACCGAGCTAGTAAAGATGTGTAGCAGAGGGACCAAGCTAGTAAAGATGTGCAGCAGATAAGGGTGATAAAGGATAATGAGGAAAACGTACTCACAAGTGAGGAGAGTGTGCTGAGCAGATGGCAAGAGTACTTTGAGGGGTTGATGAATGAAGAGAATGAGAGGGGGAGAAGGTTGGATGATGTGTGGATCGTGAATCATGAAGTGCAGTGAATTACCAAGGAGGAAGTAAGGATAGCTTTGAAGAGGATGAAGAACTGAAAGGCTGTTGGTCCAGATGACGTACCTGTGGAAGCATGGAGGTGTTTAGGTGAAATGGCAGTGGAGTTTTTAACTAGATTGTTTAATGAAATCTTGGAAAGTGAGAGGATGCCTGAGGAATGGTGAAAGTGTTTTTGGTACCGATTTATAAGAGTAAGGGTGATGTGCAGAGCTGTAGTAACTACAGAGGGATTAAACTGATCAATCACAGCATGAAGTTATGGGAAAGAGTAGTGGAAGCTAGGTTAAGAAGGGAGGTGATGATTAGTGATCAGCAGTATGGTTTCATGCCAGGAAAGAGTACTACAGATGCGCTGTTTGCTCATTGAGTGTTGGAGAAGTACATAGAAGTTCAGAAGGAGTTGCATTGTCTTTGTGGACTTAGAGAAAGCATATGACAGGGTGCCTAGAGAGGAGTTGTGGTATTGTATGTGGAAGTCGGGAGTGTCAGAAGTATGTAAGAGTGGTACAGGATATGTACGAGGGTAGTGTGACAGCGGTGAGGTCTGCGGTGGGAGTGACGGATGCATTTAAGGTGGAGGTGGGATTACATCAAGGATCAGCTCTGATCCCTTTCTTATTTGCAATGGTGATGGACAGGTTGACAGACTAGATCAGACAGGAGTCCCTGTGGACTATGATGTTTTCAGATGACACTGTGATCTGTAGTGAGAGTAGAACAGGTGGAGATATGCTCTAGAGAGAAGAGGAATGAAGGTCAACAGGACTAAGACAGAATATATGTGTGTGAATGAGAGGGAGGATAGAGGAATGGTGAGGATGCAGGGAGTAGAGGTGGCGAAGGTGGATGAGTTTAAGTACTTGGGATCAACAGTTCAGAGTAATGGTGAGTGTGGAAGAGAGGTGAAGAAGAGAGTACAGGCAGGATGGAGTGGGTGGAGAAGAGTGTTAGGAGTGATTTGTGACAGACTAGTACCAGTAAGAGTGAAAGGGAAGGTCTACAAGAGGGTAGTGAGACCAGCTATGTTATATGGTTTGGAGACAGTGGCATTGACAAAAAGGCAGTAGTCAGAGCTTGATGTGGCAGAGTTGAAGATGTTAAGATTTGCACTGGGTGTGACGAGGATGGACAGGATTAGGAATAAGTATATTAGAGTGTCAGCCCAGGTTGGAAGGTTTGGAGACAAAGCCAGAGAGGCAAGATTACGTTGGTTTGGACGTGCTGAGGAGGGATGCAGAGTATATTGGGAAAAAGATGCTAAGGATGAAGCTGCCAGGTAACGGGAAAAGAGGAAGGCCTAAGATGAGGTGTATGGATGTGGTGAGAGAGGATATGCAGGTGATTGGTGTGACAGAGGAAGATGCAGAGGACAGGAAGAAATGGAAACAGTTGATCTGCTGTGGCGACCCCTAACGGGAGCAGCCGAAAGAAAGTGTTGGGAGGATCATCTTATTCCACTTGACTCTTCCCCTCCCAGATAAATGCCTACAAGTCTTTATTAAATTATTGCCCGCAACTTCACTTGTAGTTGACAAAAATATGCCTGACCCACATAAAGCTAAATGGACTAAAAAATATTTCACTGCTTGTCTCTTACTATCCATAAGCGTAAACAAGAGCTTACAGTTTACTTTTTGTTATCCTTTTAGTCTCTTCTCGCATATCCTTAGCTGCATGTCCTACCCGCAGTTGGGTTGCATTCGAAAGACATGTGTGTGTAAATGGGCGTGCCTTCGTTGAAGGTTGGGCATCGATCTGGCACCTCGGCGTTTCGTAGAAATCTACTGTCAATCATTAGCGGAAGGGAGTTCTGCTGTGGTGACCCCTTACCGGGAAAAAGCCAAACAGCAGCAGCTCTTAAATATTTCATCTTATCATGCCACCATGTGCTGAACCAATTCATATTTGGGTACACAATTTACAGCAATAGCCTTTGTTTTGTCTACATTAGTTTTATGTTCCGAAAAGACTTGAAACTGTCTCAGACTGTTCCACGATACTGAGACGTCCTTTTCTGGATTTGTCAGATACAAATGTCATCTGTAAATAAAGCCGGCTTTTCATAATTACCATGCCAATTATATCCTTGATTTCTGAGTTGTTTATTTTGTTTTGCAGTGTCTCTAAATATGAAGTAAATTACAAAGGTGAAACAGGATGCCCCTGCCTGATTTCCTCTGTTCAAACAAAACTTAATGGAGAAGAATCCCCCCACTTTAATTCTTGCCTCCAATCCTTCATATAGCCTTCTTATTAACCATATCATTGTGTCAGGGAATGTAAATCCCAGTTTACTCTGAATGCTTTCTCTGTATCAAGACCCACTAACAACAGTGGATTTTTTCTTAGATTCTTCTTCCCTCTGAATATTCATTGTTCCATCAGTGTTGTCAGATGTTTGCCTCTCCGCCACAAAACCACATTGGTCCATTATCTATCAATCTTGGCAGCACCTCTGCCATTCTTTTAGCTATTGTAGACCTAAATGTGTGTAATTGTGGTTTAAAATTGAAATGGTCTATATGAGCTGAGTCTGATGGGTCTTTTCTATCTTTAGGTAATACAGTCATTGTGACGTTCTTCCAAGATGTTTATGTGGCCTCTCCTTATCTTTAGACCTTTTTCACTTTTTTTCCCCCTTCCTGACTTAAACTTCCACAGGAATACCATCTGTTCTTGGAGACTTTCCTGAAGATTGATTATATGTCACTGCTTTTTATATCATCTTAACTGAGCCTTGTACCTCTAACCTTTTGCATACTTAAGTTTTCTATATGTATTTCAATGTGAGCTCTTTCTTGATTATCACACATTTCTCTTTTTTGCAAATATTCATAAAATTTCTGAACTATTTCTTAATATCTGTAAGGATCTCTGGTTAGTTTTGTTATAGGCTCCCTAAGTTTAGCTACAATATTAAATCATTGTGCTAAAAGTTATTGTGCTATGGAGTTGTCAGAAATAATTGCTTAACAGCAATCTTTCTAAACTCCTGCATATTGTCCGTATACTCCCTTGTTGGAGAATTATGTTTCATAAGAACATGTGCATTTATTTGAAA
>NC_056730.1:469945868-469948368 GCF_019279795.1 Protopterus annectens
ATTCATTCATTAAGGTCTGTTTCATATTTTTATTAATTCCATTGTATTCTACCACCAGACCCCTCAAGAATTGATTCTGACCCACTATGGGCAAATGTTTTTGGTTGTTAACTTTATCCACTCCTATCCCAATAATGGGCTTAAACCTTTGTAGTCTCTCTCTCCACTTCAGTTCTTAATCGTAGAATAAACTCCTTGGGGTAACCTCGTTCCAAAAACATTTTTTCAAGTTTGTCACATTCCTTTAAAAAGTCACTTTCAAAACTAGTCATTCTTGACCCCCTTACAAATTGACCTTTGACAATATTTGTTTTACTATGTAGGGGGTGAGCACTACTGTAGTGTAGGAAGGAATTGACATACGTGTCTTTCCTATATATCCTACTTTCGAATCTTCCTTAGTGTCTATAAATTTCTACATCCAGATACCTGAGAAACTCAGTACTAATTGTGTATGTGAATTTTAGAAAATGTGTAGTTTGACCCAAATATTCTAAAAATTCAAAAAACTTTTCCTGTCCACCTACCCATATCAGGACTATGTCGTCCAGGTACCTGTAGTACATTGATCAGTGTACATTGAAACTGGAATTAATAACAAACTTCTCTTCCCATTTGGCCAACACAATGTTCGAGTAAGTGGGTGCACAAATTGCCCCCATAGAAACACCTGATTTTTGGTGGAAGTATTCCCCATCAAAAGTAATAAAATTGTATCTAAGAACTGTATCCATGAGAGCAATACTAGCTATTTTGTCTTTGTGGCTCAGTTTTGTGTCCTCAAACACACTCTCCTCGAACATGTCCATACCCTCGTCATGGGGTATGCATCCAAATAGATCAACTATGTCTATTGTAATAAACAGGGCATCCTCATTGTACAGTTCCGGTTTTAACTCACCCAAGAATTCCCAAGAGTCTTTAATTATAGTTTTTTTGTTGACCCATATGTGCTTGGTTTTAAAGTCAACGAATTTAACCAGAGGTTCTGTTTTCGAACCTTCCGCCGCGACAATGGGTCTAAATGGGTTTTTTTTTTATACTTTTGTGAATTTTCGGGATACCAAATACTGTGGCCATTCTTGGTCTAGTCACCTCCAAAAATTTGAAGGTGTTATTGTCAATTACTTCTTCACTTAGTAAGTCCTGGAGAATGTTATCTATCCTCTTGTATGCCAAGTTAACTTCATTTTTAGAGACCACTGAATACTTGTTTTCTTCCCTAAGTATGGAATTCATTTTTCCTTCGTATTCAATCCTATCCATAATTACTATCCCCCCTCCCTTGTCGGGCTTCATCACCCTTACTGTGTCGTTGTTACTCAATTCCTTGAGTGTTAAGTATTCCTTTTTGCTCAAATTAAATTTGGTTTTGTATTTAATATCTTCTTTTTGTTTCCTAACTTCATTTATTAAAACATTCTCAAAATTCCTAAGCTGGGGTATTAAGGGTGGGTTGTAAATAGATTTTTTTTTAATTCATTTTCCACTCTATTTTCTTTCTTAAACCCCATCCTGGTACCTAGTATTTCACCTAGTATTTCCAAATTGATCTTCCTCATGAAAAGCTTGATATCCATTATAGTTCGTGTTGGGTCCCCATTTTGCATGGGAGTATATTTGAGTCCTTTACTAAGCAAAGTAAAACGATCAGTTTCCAAACTCAAGCTACTAAAATTGTATATAGGAAAACCTTGAAATGTATTTTTATTTTGTTCCACTATAATATGTTCATCAGAAGGGTCATGTACTACTTTTCCAGGGCTGGAGGTATTGTTCAATAAAATCCCCCCCCCCCCCCCGCTCATGTGAAAATTTCCCCTTATGTTGTTGTGGGCTGCAAAGCCAGGAAATTCATTTCCACTCAAAGGAGGAAATTCTTCATCATATGTGTTGTCATACCATTTCTCCTCCACATTTTCTTGAAATTTCCTGTTATTGTAATAAAAATTCTTTCTCTTATTAAAGGGTGATATTTCCTTGTTATATTGGGGTGGTTTTGGATAACAAGTATTATTTTCATATTCATTCATATCCCTTCTAAGTTTCCCTATTTTACGCTGAATGATCCCCTCACTTTTGTCATCTGTATCCTTCCTTAATTTGTAATATTTATCTCTTTCTTCTGTTATCCCAAAAAGTAAATCCATCTTAATATGAGCATCAAGTTCCTCTATTTCTTTGCTCAAAATACACTGCTTGTTTTCATTGTCATGTATAATCAATTTAATAATTTCTAGTCCACAGTTGTTAAACACGTTGATTAAACTATCATAAAACTGTGTACCTATCTGTACATTATTTGGGTATTTAAATACCCTTAAACCTTTTGGGACTATTTCCCTTCTTAAACATTCATTAAGATAGGCATTTTCTATACTTAATGTCCTGTGTTTGTACAACATCTTACTTTATCAATTTTAAATGCATAAGAGCTAACATTTCGTTCACCATTCTGTTGTCTGTCAATATTAAAATTAATGTTAAAGTCTTTGTTAAG
>NC_056730.1:469955868-469975868 GCF_019279795.1 Protopterus annectens
ACATAAACAAACAAGGTGGAACCAGGTCTTACCCCCTTTATCGGGAGGACTTGAGAGTATGGCAGTGGGTGACCTCCTCCCAACGCTTTCTGATGGCAACGTATATCCCAGGAAATCCACTGTGATAGCGGACAAACCCAGCAGGGTGGTTCTGATGCCTCATAAGTTGTCCCTAAAATAAGAGATATGGCCAGCCTTGCTGCGATCTTTTTGCCATGTGCATGAATGCCAAATGCAACAGCTATCTTGCCCTAATCCCACCTCTGGGGGAATCACCAATGGATGCACTTGTATAAGATTGGCCCTCTGGTCTCCTCTATGCCTTCCCTCTCTTCCCATTGATACCCAAAGTTCTTCAGAAAGCCATCAACTTGAGAAGCGCCTTGATGCTTGTCGCCCCTTACTGGCATTGTCAAATCTGGTTCCCTTTCCTTTGGCCTCATCTCTTGGAGGTGCTGTGGATTCTGGACCCAGTTCCAGAACTTCTGATTCGTGCATCGTGAATGCTCCACCCATCCCTTCAAACCCTCAAATTGACAGCTTCTCTGCTCAGATTCCAAACATAGCCAGGCTACCTGACCTTTTCCCTTCAGTGAAACTATCTTGATTTTCTTATTATATCAGTAAATGGAAGAGATTTTCCTCTTAGGCCTTGAATAATCATATTGACCCTTTTTCTGGCCCTATATCTTCCATACTAGAGTTTTTGACAAAGCTATTTCATGAGGGAGCAGCTGCAGGTACTATTAGAGTTCAATTAGCAGCGATATCAAACTTCTATATAGGTGAATCTGGGCCAAACGTGATGTCCCACAGACTTTGCAGAAGTGTTCCTGAGGGGTACTTTTCTGTTAAGACCACCCATTAAAGCATCTCTAACACCATGGGACCTGAATTTTGTCTTATCCCATTTGATTCTTCCCCCTTTTGAACCTGCATCATCCTGTGACCTGAAATTTTTAACTTGAAAGACAACTTATTTTAATAGCTATCATTTCAGCTAGGAGAGTTTTGGAGTTACAAGCATTGTATATAACCCCCCTCCCCATATTCTGTTCCACAAAGACAGTGTGTGTGTCTCCGAACAAACCCATCCTTTCCACCGAAAATATTTTCATAATCTAGTTTAAACCAGCCCATAGACTTACCACCCCCCCCCCCCCAACTATGGCAATAAGGCAGAATATGTGCTAGTAGAAGACCTCGAGCTTTTGTATAAGGCCGAGTCAGAACAGAGGATCGGTTCCGTACCCAACCAGTACAGAATGAAGACTAGATGGACCTCACACATGGAACGTTATGGTGAGTACATAACTTCTTTTTTTTCCACTACTTCCCCATGTGCATCATCTACAAACCTCTGGAAATGCATTAGCCATAATTTAGTGAAATCTCAAAGTTAATAAGGGACCATATCCAATTAAGAATAAGTATGGGGTGGGGGTAAATGTGATATTATTGAGCCATAGTTTGTTGCACCATGACTGGAGTGTCCACTTTTAAATTTTCTAGCACACTGCATTCCCTGAAAATATGTAACCATATCCCTAAGCTTTCTTCCTTGCATCTCCAGCAGCATGGGTTCCAAGAGGGTGCATGCGTAAGAGTTGGGAAGGTGTATACAAATGTTTGAAGAGACATTGCCATCCAAAAAAATGAAATATTTTTTCAACTTGTCGCATATTTTGGAATTTGAATTAGGTCACCCCACTCCTCTTGCAAGATTTGAATTCCCAAAACTGTCTCCTTGTTTGAGTGGCACTTATTATTGCTGATATCTGTTACTATCAGGGTTCCTAGATAACTCCTTTGATACCAAAGGGATCTCCCATATGGTTACCCACCACTGTATCTTTAAAGGCCAGTATTTGCAAGGAGTCGAGTTAATCTATCTATGAGCTAGTTTATCAATAAGAAACTGATGCATATGTTCATATTTTGGATGGGCCTCAAAATCTTGCTCCAAATCTGTCTGGTACACTATATAATTGACTGACAGGTTGTCCCAGAATTTGAAAGCAGGAAAATGCAATAGTTTTGTACATAGCTTATGGAACTGAAGGGTCCATACTTCTGAGCATGCCCGTGGAATTATGTCCTGGAGCTAGTTCCATAAATTAGTTCTGTTCAAGCCCCATATAATTACTTTACAGAGCTCTTTGCCAGTCATGACTGGAATGAGACTGTCAGGTTCTCCCCTTCTTTATAACGTTATAGATGGCATGCAGACCTCCCAGCTTAGCCAGCAGATGAATTGGTCAAATATCATTAGAGTGAGAATCCAGGAGTCCAGGAGGGGGTATAAAATCGTGAGCATGTCTGCTTTTGCTGTAGTGTTCCAACTTGGGGACCCCCCGCCCAAGGAACTAGACAGCGAAAATAAACCCTGGATTCAATTGGACTTATTTCCATACCATATAAAGGATCAGGTCAGAGCAGCCTAAATACCTTTATGCCCAGAGAGGCTTTTTGCATGGTTTCAGTGCAGTCAGTCCTTCCTAGTTTAGCAGATGGAGATGGGTGTCGTGGAAGTTAAAAATGCATACTCAAGCTCCATATCAAAATGACAAAGAAATCCAGGAGTATTCAAAGTTTCATAGCAGGAAGATGTCATTTTCTGTTCTGAATACTACAATTTGGTCTCCCTTTGGTCCCTGTTTTGTTTACCAAATGTATGTTTGTAGTTATGACTTACCCAAGTGCTCTATCTGTGCATCACCTTAGGGTTGGTGAAGGAGTTTCTAGTCAAGTTATTCAGCTACAACCTGCACAAATATTCCCATTCATAGACTGCAGTGAGAGAATTATATAAAGTAAAACTGTGTTTCCCTCCTAGAAATGGCATGTATGTCATTTGGTAACACTGCCTTTTTTTCATAGTAACCGCATGTATTGGTAAAATTGCTGTTTCTCATACTGACAGTGTAATATTTTTAGGAGTAGTATAAAAAATAGAGCCTGCAAATGCAGGAAGAAATAACAAGAATGTGCTTGCATGAATAGCATGTGATGCATTGCCTTAACAGAATGTGCTTGTATGGAACAAAAAATATTAAACTTATGAATGTTTTTGTAACGGATGGCATTAACAATAGACACTTGTTGAAATGTCCGAAACAGTTGAATGTACACAGATATTCATGCTAAAGGGAAATGGCAATCAGCAGAAAAGGTTACAAACTATCCTGTCAGTGAAAGGTCATTTCGGCCTGCTGCAAATTGGTCTTATCTGGATGAGAAGAATACAGAGAGAGAAGGTTTCAGTACAGAAAAGTGTTTTTATCAAGGGCAACGTTTTGAAACTATAAAAGTGGTTGTAAAGACTTCTTTGGTGGACAGTTGGTAACCCAAGTTAGCTGAGGCAATGCAGTGCGTCTGACAGGATGCTAGAACAGGCAGAGTATGCCAGCGAAGATATTTTAAGAATAACATTTTCTTATGAAAATGAGTTTAAAATAGTAAGTGCAGTAGGATGGGGGTAAGTGTAGACAGGTGGTGGATGTGAACAAGGAGGTACTGAGAGTGGCATCAGTCCTGATGATAGAACTGCATGTTTTTTTTCTGTAGAAAACTGGGACATATCAAGCAGGAATGTGTGCACTACAGAAAATGGAAAATAGGCAGTGAAAGGAGTATTTGCAAGGGACTCAGTCAAAATGGAAGCAAAAAGTTGCAGGATGATAACCTAGAGGGTAATAGTAAACTGAGTGTTAACCAACAGTGCATGACAGTACAAGTCATGACCTTCTGGGCAAAGACAAAAAAAAACTGTGGAAAATTAAGTGATAGATTTAGCAAACTGATTTTTTCCAGTACCACTTCGAAAAAAAGTGAATGGCAAAGGTTTGCTTTTACCTTTGAAAATCAACAGTCTGTCATGACTAGATTACCTCAAGGTTTTTAGAACAGTCCTGTCATTTTTCATCAGATAGTAGGGATGTTCTTAAAGGATACGAGTAAAAATGACAAGGTTATTCATTATATTAATGACATTCTAATACAGTCAGAGACTGTAAAAGAACACGCATCACAGGTAAGGGAAGTTCTGAGACAGTTGCAGGAGGCAAGTTTCAAAGTAAACAAAGACAAAGTACAGTTTTGTCACTAAAAGTACAATTTTTTAGAAACCATAATCAGACCAACAGGGAGGACTCCTTGTCAGGAAAGGGAGAGGGGCATTCTGTACTTGCCAATGCCTTTGGTAATTTTGGATTTGCATTAGGCAGATCAAAAAAAAGAGTAGTCTCTTCACTAGAGTCGCACAGAAAAAAAGGCATTTAAAATACTAAAGCAGAAGTTGGCTTGGGCAACGGAGCTGATGGCTCCCACCAATAAATTACATTTGGTTCTTCAAGCAGCAGAAAAAAAGGACACACTTTCAGTGATGTTATTACAGTCTTGGCCATACGAGGCATCTCCAGGAATGGACACTAAGTTAAGACGGGTTACTTTTTGTAGCAGGAAAATGAAACCTTTAGGAAAAAGGATATCAAACTTGCATTAAACAGTTTTTTTCCATTTACTGGGGAATAAGACAGAGCATTTTACTATGTTCTCGGGTGTTCTAGTTCAAACTCCACATTTGAACAAAATCAGTGAAGTGGTTAGTCAGACATTCGTACGCTGTATGTGAATATTGCACTCTTCTGGAGGTATGGGAAGTACTGTTTGCAATAGTGGCATTGCAAAAGGGACAAACCTATTATGGTTAAGTTACCAGGATACATGTCAGCACAAAGGGTTGAGCCTGAGCCTGAAAAATATGTTTTGCAGCATTTATATCCAATAGGGTTCACTGATGGTGAGGGACTGACACAAAAGTACAAGTTGCAGGGACAGTTCAGTATTTTAAAGTTAAAAGTAAAGCATCAACAATGGATAAAAGACCTGCGGGAAGTATGCCAAGAAATAGCCAGAGGGCAAAGTAAAGGAATTAATTGGACAATTGGTCCTAAGAGTACAGAATGTAAACTAAAATATTTGTTAAAAAAATTTGTAACCTGAATAGAGTTTTGGTAAACCAGACAAGGTAGCTGGTCCATCCTTAAAAGTAAGGACATTTCTAAAAGGAAGTGCATGTATACAACAAACGGAATCAAAACCAGTAGGGGTCAGTGAATGCAATATTACAGCAGCTAGGAAATACTGCATTTGCAGTAGAAAAGCATATAAATGGCTTCCTATGGAATGGGAAGGAACCTGTTATGTAGGGTATGCAATACCATCAATGACATCAACTAAAGAATTACTTGAGAGTAAAATTATGAAATGTCAGGAAAAAGAGAATTAGGAAACCGTATTGGTACACTAATCATAGGTAAACAGTCATGACATAAATACAGCAAAAGGGTTTTTTGTGCTCTGATCAGCAAGCAGTGATGTACTTTTATTCCAGACAAGACAGAGTCCATTAAGCAACATTTAGGTAAAATACAGCTAATGTCTGAAAAGGCTAGAATGACATGAAATGGTGACTGAAGTGATTGGTTGAATGGGTTATTTTCAGTTTGATGAAAAAACATTACAGTTTTAATTGCTACAGTAGCCATTATTTGGTTGTTCAAAATAACGTGCATGTGTATTAAACTTTGTAGTAAAAAGACTGTTAATCAGGTATCTATTGTAACTAATGTGTTGGGGGGGTGACATAACCAATGGAGACATGATCTTTTCTGTAACATTCAAAGTTTGATTTAAATTTTTAATTCACTTTTTTTTGGTTTTCAGAATAAAAAGGGGGGACTTGATAGCATTGTGTAAAGAAACTGTTTTTCCTTCATAGAAATGACATGTATATGATTTTATTATAACTGCTTTTCTCACAGTAATAGCATGTATTGGTAATACTGCGCTCTCTCTCATATTGACAGTGTAATATTTTTTAGGAATAGTATAAAAAATACTGAGCCTGCAAATGCAGGAAGAAATAACAAGAATGTGCTTGCATGAATAGCATGGGGTGCATTGGCTTAACAGAATGTGCTTGTGTGGAACAAAAAATATTATACTTTTTGTAATAAATCGCATTAACAGTAGAGGCTTGTTGAAATGTCCTAAACAGTTGAATGTACACAGATATTCAAGCTAAAGGGAAATGGCTAACAGCAGAAAAAGTTACTAACTATCCTTTCGATAAAATAAAATTTCGGCCTGCTGAGAACTGGTTTCTCTGGAAGAGTTAAGAATGCGGACAAAGAAGGCTTCAATACAGGAAAAGAATGTTTTCATCAAGGACAAAGTTTTGAAACTATAAAAGTGGTTGTAGAGACTTTTTTGGTGGACATTTTGTAAATTGAGTCAGCTGAGTAAGTGCACTACACCTGACAATATTCTGTCTGTGTTTATAAAGAAATGTTCATCTCGCAGTAGTGCTCGTTTGGCTGGTTTCAATTAATCTGTCAGCAATTATGGATATACAGCTGTACAGTTTATCCCTGTGTCATCTGCTGTTAATTTAAATTTAACAATTGTTTATGCAAAACCATGCAGAGTAATATTTTCATTTTAATAATTCAACTTTCTAATCCTGAGTCTCCTCTCTCCTTATGTCTGAAATAGCCCCATTGTATCTTTGTCGCAAGGTACTGTGTCTTTTAAGCCACGTCAGTAGCAGAGGGGTAAAGCCCTAACTGCATCCCAGTTGACCTAGGTTTAATTAGCAGTTCGAGCAAATGATGGCGTGGCAGGGAGAGATTGGCATGCCTGTCTCGGGTGGGAGTGCATTTGTTGATGACATTCCCATAGGGGAGGCATGGTCCAAGGCAAGGACTTGCCCTTGAATGAATCAACAAGCATAGGAAGTGGCTAGGGAATCTAAAAGGAGAAAAAAGAATGGAAGAAGGGATGGCCAAGCCCCCAGGATGCCTATAGGATCCACAGTCAGCCTCGGAGATGCTGGTGTAAGTCGGGGGTAGGGGAGAAGCTGATAGACATATGGGGGCTATGTCTTTGAAGATGATATCCCAAGAGGATTGAAAAAAAAAGTATGGTTGCAGTTATTCCCATGGCCAGGTACTATACAGTGACTTGGTAGTGGACCCTTTGGATCCAGTGGTTTTGAAGCACAAGTCTTCTGCTTCATTCAAATTGCATTTCTTGGACTTGCAGATGACTCTCATTGTGGTGGATGGATGTAAAACATTTCTTCATTGGCATCCATTCCTCCTAGCGCTCTTCCTTGGCAACCATCACCATGGAAACCTCAGCCTTTTGGTGGGGGGTGCATTTCCTTGGGGGGGGTGACTTCAAAGGTAATAAACTGTGCTTGTAAGTGACAATTGTTTTATTAAGCAAAGAATATGGTAGATTAGTAATTATATTTGTGATTAAAATATGACTACTGTGAGATGTAAAAAAAAAAAAAAATCTTGCTAGAGCTCCATGTGTGCCTGATGGAGAGTGTTTCTTAAACAGTCAGAATTACAGAACTACATACGTTTATTTTTCGCAATTTATCTAACTGTTTAGTGTTTCTTATTAGGACTGCACTAGGTGTATTTATTTGCTTATCAGTTTGGCACTTTTTATTTATTTGCGTAACAGTACTGCACTAGTTGACTGCACTGTTTTTATTTATTTGTTTGAATTCATAGGTGTGTACTAGGCTAATGGCCCTGGGCCCTATACAAGCCTAGCCAGTGGATTACCCTGGCATCTTTATTTACTTTTCTGTGTCTCCATTTATATGTTTGCTGATCACTTGTTGAATTTTTGATGTTCATCATGTTACCCTGCTGCAGTCATCACACCAGGGTTATCCTGTCGTCAGGCGGTCCCGCAGTCGGCCGGAATTCCAAAGTCTTGGTCCGGCGTTGGTTGCTGTCGCTTCTTCCCTGATGTTAGTGCGCCAGGGGTATATATATTGCATCAAATGCCATTTTCTTCAGTCTTTCTTGCCGAGCGGTGCCCGAAGCAGAAGCCGACACCTGAGATTTTTGAAGTCGAATTTCAGATCCGAAGTCTTCAATTAAGCTAAGTACCCTGTTGGGGAAACTTTTCTTGCCTCAGACCGATGTCAGAAAAAGTTAACAATTGTATTTCTTGTGGGAAGCAAATACCTCATAAGGATTTTCATTCTTACTGCATACCTTGCCTAGGCCCAGACCACGACGTCACTGGTTGTCGTTTTTGTGCTAGGTTTAATAAGCGTACTATAAAAAGACGCTTTGATTTCGCACGAAACTACTTCGGTAGAAAATTTAACTACACAATGCCGTCGGAGCAACCGACTACCTGCGTGCACAAAAAATGCAAGGATAAGGACAGGCAGCCTAGACCAAAGCCAGACTCCGAGACCTCGGCTGGACCGGTCTTCAGTGAGGCTCCGACGCAGCCCCTGACTACCGCAGATTTGGAACCAGAGACCGCTTCGGAGCCTTTGGCTGAGAGTGCTAGGCCGACACAGCCATTTTGTTTAGCCCCTACTGACGACACTGCAGAAAGAGATGTCAGTGCTGCAGAAACACCTTCGGTTTCTGAAGGCGTTTTCAGACCAACGACCCTCACCATAAAAACGTATCCTAAGCTTAAGACTCCTATTAAACCTAAAAAGACTGCACTTCAGTCTCCAGTTCAAGGCCCCATGCCTAAGAAACAGATGCTCAAAATGGCTGAAGATTTGATCTCTTTAATCAGGGGTTCCCAACCCCCACCCGACAAAAGGCATAGACAAGAGGAAGGTTATACCTCCTCTGATCAAGTGTCTATATTTCCTCAGGCTCCTCTGAGGACCAAGATTACTCCTTCTCCCCCTTATGAAGATTCTGATGCTGAGGATTCTATTCCCTCAGCTTTTCCTCCTGATGACTACTCCTTTGGGGAAACTTTACACACTGTGAGGGAACATTTTCACTGGGAAGGTCAGGACTACTCTGACTCAAAGAAAAGGCTCAGAGAGTTTATTTTACTCCCCCATCACAGACCAATTGCCATCCCCCCAGTTTTAGACATTTAGACAAAAAAAAAATTTTTCTTAATTATACTTCCATTCACACAACACCTATTTGAGATTATACATTATTCATTACTTTTGGATAAAGAAATAATTGTAGGAAATGCATAGTTTGCACTGTAAATGTCCAGTATGTACGAAGTTTATTGTTGAGAATTGTTATTTAAATCATTTTTTGCAAAGCTTACATTATTCATTATTTATGGCTTGGCATTTTATTGTATTTTTTTATGTAGTTCTTTTTTTATAGTGACTTCTGTGGTTTTATATAACTGTCAACAGTTTTTGAAGCAGTATATACATATTTTTTTGTTAAAGTAATTACTACAAGTTTTTAATTGATTTATTCTTTATACAAAATGTTTAGGATTTGTTGTATTTAGGGTTACACAGTTCAATGAGTTTTTTAGTATTTTTAAAACATTTGTATGCTGTCTTTTTAAGAAAAGGAGAGGGTGTTGCACTTATTCAATTAATTTTGGCGTTTTTTTAACTATATAAACTGTTTTCTTATATTTTTACTTTGTTCTGATGAAGTGTATTATATACATGAAAGCGCTCAACCAATTGTTCGCTTAGAGGATTATTTGTATTAAAGAACATCTGTTTCTTTGCATTTCAATACAGCGTGGATCGTGTTTTTTTTCTGTGGGTTTTTGGCGTTGTTTTCAAGTTACATTGTGGATGATGTTTACTTAGAATCCAGTTTGAACCCAGATTCTCTGCCTCCTGCTCCAGCCAAACCTGACAGATACTATAGAGTGCCTGATTTCCACAAATTCCTTTATAAAAGCCCTGTTGCTGATCCAGAGACTATCTCCCAGGGTCCCAAAGGGGCTTAGGCTTCTATGGCAAAAAATCCTGTACCCTCTGAAAGGGACTCCAGAGCACTAGACAAGTGGGGGAAAAAGGTTTACACCTCAACCACTCTAGCTATGAGGGCACTAAATTGCCAGTTTCACATGCTAAAATATCAGCAATTTCTAATGTCTCAGTTAAAACAAAAAAATGAGCACACTCTCTCAACAGTCTGAATTGAAAGAAATGCGGGATCTGTTGCATGCAACTGAACATGTGGGCAAACATACTTTACAATGTGGGTTTGATTCTTTGTAGGCTTCCTACAGAGCAGCAGTCACTGAGTCTGTTATACGTAGGCATGCTTGGTTAAAGGAACACACTGTGCCTGATCATGTTAAAGCAAAGCTTCTAGATGCTCCCTTACAGCAGGATGTTCTTTTTGGCGTTAAAGCAGAACAAGTCTTAAGAAAATGGAGGATAAGGCAAAATCTTTGCAGACAGTCAAAGATTTTCTACAGGTACAGCCCTCTCGCTTCAGCAGAAATTGGCCAACAAAAAAATGGTCCTTTCCAGCTACTGACAGACCACAGAGGGGTAAATACAGACGTCTAAGAGGCAGAGGACAACCACAAGCCCAATACAAACCTCGACAATGGGGCACTGCAACACAGAAGGGAGGAGAAGACAGGTCCCAAACAACCAGAAGGCAAACTCAGTGACTTGCACCTCATCTGGCCAAGCAACACTCTCTTGGCAGCCCCTTTGGGAGGAAAACTCGCACTTTTTTCAGACAACTGGCACATTGTCACAAAGGACAAATGGGTCCTAGACATAATTTCACGAGGATACAGATTTCATTTTCACGCCTTGCCAATGAAAAGAGGAATGCCAAACCTGCCACAAAATCAATGGGCAGAGGCACAAAAACAAATTACAGCTCTCATGGACATGAGAGCCATTCAACTGGTACCTACACGAGAGCAAGGCCAAGGATTTTACTCAAGACTCTTTCTAGTTCCCAGAAAGGACAATGCCTGGAGACCAATTCTGGACCTTTCAATTCTAACACCTTCTTACAAGTACCCAAATTCAAGATGCTAACACTACAGCAGCTTCTTCCCATGTTGGGCAAGAAAGCATGGCTAGTAATGTTGGACCTCAAGGAGGCATACCTGCATGTCCCTATCAGACAAAGTTGCAGAAGATACCTCCGTTTCATTGCAGGTTCAACCCATTACCAATACTCTGCACTGCCCTTTGGCTTATCTACTGCACCCAGGGTCTTCACAAAATGCCTGGCACCAGTAATTGCATACTGCAGACAAAGAGGAATTCAAATATACCCAAACCTGGACGACTGCATCATCCAAGCAGAAAGCAAGGACATTCTCTTACAACATCTGGCTTTTGTAAAACATCTTCTAAGTTGCCTGGGGTACACAGTAAACGAAAAGAAATCAAAACTAGTACCCTCACAAAATATGACATTCCTGGGTGCCAGCTTGAATACAACGGCCCAGAAGGCTTATCTGACGCCAGACAAACAACTACAACTGACTCAATATTTGAAAACAATGGCAACAGAAGACCCAACTACCTGCAAGAAAAATTCGGCAGGCCTTGGGCTTCATGGCATCTTGCATACTATTAATACCATTTGCAAAGCTGCATATGAGGAAATTACAGTGGTACCTAAAAAGCATATGGTCTCAACACAGCCACAGCTTGGACACAATGATATCTCTTATTCCCTGCCTACAACAGGAGTTTCTATGGTGGTCACAGGCATGTCACTTCAACAAGGGTCAGCCTTTCACCTTGCCCCCAGCCAGGCAAACTATGACAACAGATGCATCGGACTACGCCTGGGGGGGCACACATGGCAGGACAGTGCGTTCAAGGCGTATGGACTGCAGATCAAAGGAATCTGCACAGCAATCAAAAAGAGATGCTAGCTGTACAGAATGCTCTGACAGCCTTCAAGAATCTATTACATCTAGGACAACTTACAATAAGGACGGACAACACCACAGTAATGTGGTACATAAACAAACAAGGGGGTACACACTCCTACCCTCTATGCAGGAAAGCAATGACCTTGTGGAACACAGCTCTGGCTTACCAAGTTCAGTTACAAGCTCAATTCCTGCCAGGAAAAAAGAACACATTGGCAGACAACCTCAGCAGAAATATCATGGATCCCCACGAGTGGAAACTGGATCCACAAGTATTTGCAATGATAACTCAAAAATGGGGCCTTCCAGACATAGACCTGTTTGCCAGTTCTCAAAACTATCAGCTAACAAAATTTTGTACAAGAACACTTCATCAAGCTTGGAAAGTGGACGCACTCTCATTCAGTTGGAAAAACCTGACAGTATATGCCTTCCCTCCATTGCCTGTCCTCACAAAGGTGCTTCTGAAAGTCAGAAAGGAGAGACCACGACTGATACTCATAGCCCCAGACTGGCCACGCCAGCACTGGTACCCACTATTGAGGAATATGGCCCAGGGCCCACCTTGGATTTTACCACAAATTGCCCATTTGCTCACACAGCAAAACAATCAGATTCTTCACAGCCAGCTCAAAACCTTAAATCTGGCTGCATGGCAAATCACCTAAGCATCCAGCCAGCTCCTCTTTCCCAAGCAGTTATGGATGTTATTCTGGAAGCTAGGAGGCCCAGCACCAGGAAGGCCTACTCGGACAAATGGAAAAGGTTTTGCACCTGGAACCAAGCTAAAGGCCAAAACACACTTCAGCCTCACCTGCCTCAGATTCTACAGTATTTAACGGAGATGTTGCACAAAGGACTTTCTTTTTCTTCCATTAAAATCCATGCATCAGCTATTTCAGCCCACTACAACACGGATCCACCCTTATTTTCACATCCACTTCTAAGACAGTTCCACAGAGGGGCAAAAAACATTAGGGCCCCCCAGGAGAGCACCTACACCAACATGGGACCTCAATTTTGTTCTGGAAAAACTTACGCTACATCCCTTTGAACAGCTTTCTCTGCAGATCTACGGTTTCTATCATGGAAGACTGCCCTGCTGCTAGCAATAACTTCA
Organism: Protopterus annectens; assembly: GCF_019279795.1. Classification (NCBI taxonomy): domain Eukaryota; kingdom Metazoa; phylum Chordata; order Ceratodontiformes; family Protopteridae; genus Protopterus; species Protopterus annectens. The sequence continues at coordinate 469,968,695 of NC_056730.1, forward strand.
GCTAGAAGAGTCTCAGAGCTGCAGGCACTAATGGCAGTGGAACCTTTCCTCATTTTCCATCAAGACAGAGTTTCTCTACGAACTAATCCTTCCTTTATACCTAAGGTGGTTTCCAGTGTGGCTTTAAATCAAACCATCCACTTACCCACCTTCTTTCCAAATCCACAGAACAAAGGAGAAAGACTCCTGCATTCCTTGGACATTCACAGGCAACTTCGTTACTACTTGGATAAAACTAAGGTTTTCAGAAAATCTGACCAGCTCTTTGTATCCTATGCTACAGCTTCACAAGGGAAGGCTATATCAAAACAAACCATTTCCAAATGGATAGGACATTGCATTCGTTTTTGCTATACCCATCATGGAAAACAAGTTCCTGCTGCCATTAGGCCCCACTCTACCAGGGCAACAGCTACATCTATAGCCTTCCTCAGGGGTGTTCCAACCAAGGAGATTTTGGAAGCTGCAATTTGGAGTTCAGTACACACCTTTACCAAACACCATCACTTACCACTTTACTCTAAGACTAGAGCTGGCTTCGCCACTACAGTTCTGCAGGGCCTTCTAGCCTCCTCTAACCCTCTGACTCCTCCACCCATCCTTAGCTTTGGGATTCTACCCAAGTGTGATGACTGCAGCAGGGTAACATGATGAACATAGTACAGTTTTGTACCTACCATAAATGTAGATGTTCGAGTGTACACTCTGCTGCAGTCCAGGTTACCCTCCCTCCATCCCCTCTGATCTAACTGGCTAAATCTCTACAATAACTTCCTGATGTATTTGCTTATAGCTGGAGGGATTTTGTGTTTGTGCAAAAATTGCTTAATTTGGTACTAATTACTGACCACCTTTTTGGGGGCGCCTGACATCTGGGGCAAGAAAAACTGAAGAAAATGGCGTCGGATGCAATATATATATACCCCTGGCGCACTGACATCAGGGAAGAAGCGACAGCAACCGATGCCGGACCAAGACTTTGGAATTCCGGCAGACTGCGGGACTGCCTGACGACAGGATAACCCTGGTGTGATGGCTGCAGCAGGGTGTACACTCGAACATCTACATTTATGGTAGGTACAAAACTGTACTTTTTTCTCCCACCCAACTGCTGTTTTCTTATAGTTTGCTGTTGCCTGCCTCTACTGAAAATTTGGTAAGGGATATTCCTCCCAATCCCATCTCATTAGCTCATTCTACCTAATACAGAGATAGTTTGGGAAGGTGAAACCCCTTAGTTCCTTAACCTTAATTTTCATCTGTTCCTTGTCTCTCCCTTTCCACTTTACTAACAAAAAAAGCACTTTATTCAGCTTCTTTTACTGTATTTGTGTTTCCTCCTCCTGCTCTAATACTTCATCTTGCTTTTTCTGCTACTTGCTGTGGCTTGTTCTCTAAAAGTGTTCAATTGCATCTTTTCTGTTGCATTTGTTACTGCTTGTTTATAGCCTGTTTAAATTGTGTTATTCAAAGCCTCTTAGTTTTGGTTTAAACACTTGGGCTTTAGGCTAACCCCTTAGCTCTCACTGGCCTTTCTCAGATTCTGACAAATATGGATGGACAATTTCTTACAGTTTCTCCTGCCAGTCTGGTTGATATGGGGCATCCTGAGACAGTGTAGCAACTGCCTTATGTACACACACAACCACCTACTACTACCACCTAGGAACACAATTTGCAAGAGATGCAGTTACATTAAGAACCTAGAGTCTATGCTGTCTCCCTCACAAGCCAGTATATCTGGCACTGAGAAGGTTGTCAACACAATCACTACACCTCCAACACCACTCACCCCTACACAAACACACACCCACATGTGGATTTCCTCAACAAAAACATACCCAAACAAGGGAGACCTCTGAGGCAAAATCACACATCCCCACAGCCCTCCTCACCACATACCATGCATAGTTCACACATCTGTCTCTCTCAACCACAAAGGCTTAACCATAAACCCACAATATTAGTCATAGGAGACTCCATTGTGGGATACACAGATGTGCCTCTCACCAGGCTGGATAAGGAGAAAGTTATGGTTAGTTGTCTTTTCAGGGACCAGAATCCACCATATCACACACTCGCTCAAGTCTCTCAATAACAGGTATGGCTGTGACTCTGTCATAGTATACGTTGATGTGAATGACTTGAGATGTACCTCCCTGGACTATATGAAATAGAGACATGATTGAACTTGCTGAATATGTGTGTCAGGCAGGTATGTCCCTAACCTTAAGCAGCATTCTGCTGTCACCCAGAGTGATCCCTCGATAGAAGCAGAAAATGATTGACTTTAGTAATTGGCTTAGTTTCTGGTGTCATTCCAAGGGGATCCAGTAATTGACAGCCTGGGAAGATAGGATTACAGACCATGATGCTTTGCCAAAGATGACCTGCATCTGTCTCACGTGGGCTTCTGGCAAAGGCACTTGCTTCCCCACATAGTGCCTTTTTTAGAGTGATGAGGTTAAAATTACCAACATAAAAAATTCAATAAAATGCAAATTGAAGGTCATGCTGTTAAATACTTGAAGTCTAAACATGAAACTGCACTCATTGCAAACATTTTTAACCCTGGAAAATGCTGACATCTGCGCAGTTACAGAAACCTGGTTCAAAGCTGTGGAGAGCACCCCAGCCATACCTGGTTACTTATCCTGTCATACATTCCAACCCCAAACTGTGGGTAGTAAAGCCAAAGTAGGTGGAGTTTCAATATATATTAGACATACACACCTCCAGACTGATAAGACAGTATGATGCACAGGAGACACTCCCAAGTGCAGTTACCATTGACAAAGACCCCTATACAAATCACAGCTAGCTACCACCCCGAAATCTGACTCAAATGCCCAACCTGCCTATCTAGACCTCTTCGAATCTATCAAGATTCAACCCTTTACCCTGATCCTGGGTGACTTTAACTACCCAAACATAAAATGGAAGAACTCATGCCAGAACACACATGCCCAGAGATTCCTTGATTTTTGTCAATGCAAATGCTTTGGAACAGCTAGTTGATACCCCCACAAGAGGTGATAATATCTTGTACTTGGTATTAACCAACATGAGTAACCACTGCAGCATCCCTGCAGTATCATCCTCTCTTGTAAGAAGCGATCACATTTGAAGTCACCATCCCCCCCATCTAGCTAGGGTCAAACAAAAAACTTCTCCAAAGCTAACTACAGCCTCCTGAGGGATGGTATAAACAGCTTCTCAGCCCCCTCCTCCTCTCTAGGAGCTGGCACCAGTATCCAAAACTATACAAAAATTTATATAGATGCATGGAATCAGGAATACCTGACAGAACTAAATCATATTCCACAAGGAAGAATAAACCTGTCTGGTGGACATCTGCAATAAATAAACTCTAACAAAAGAAAAAAATTGCTGTCCTGGACCAAGAAAGGAGCAGGTGTCCGATTTCAGAAGCAATCTCTCCTTACCCTAAACAAGCAAACAAGAGCACTAGCGAAGTCCTCCAAAGCAAACTTCAAGTCCAAATTGGCCACATCTACTAGAGACAATCTTAAGGACTTCTTCACATATGTCCGTAATCTCAAAGGTAGCACCCATATCTGTTCAGAACTGGTGGTTAAGGACACCACATATACAAATGCCGTAGATATAGCAAACTTGCTGGCTGACAGATTCAGCAAAAATTTCACTCCTTTGTTCCCCTCAGTAGTAAATTAGAATATTCCCAGTACGTGCCCCCTTCCCCATGATTTAGGGATCAGGTCATCACTGCGCTCTCAAAGGCAAAAAATGCAACCTCTATGGGACCCGATAACATCCCAGGCTGCATCCTACATGAACTCCGGTAGGAACTTGCAGCACCATTAGGCACCCTATTCAACCAAAGTCCGAGTAACAGCTTTGTCTCAACTAAGTGGAGGACTGCCACTGTCATCCCTTTACACACAGGTGGCACAGGCATATAGTCCATATACATTTCTGCTCTTTTCCAGCAGGGTGCACTGTGGTAACATTTTTGAAGCTCGGCACATAACATACAGCTTACTTAAATTTGTAGGCAAGCCTATGGATCATATTAATATTTAAAATGACATATAATTATTTACAAAATTCTAGCTCGCCAGGCTGGCAGCCTTCACATTGAGTATAGTATTAATGGTGTAAATAAATGAACCAGAACCATTATTGACTTTGAATGTTGTGATGATGATAGTAGGTTAGAGCATCGGTCACAGAGCTGTGACTTGTAATGACTTGGGTTTAAAAACATAATTTTACCTTCAAAACAATGGATAAACATGCTGTATTTTTCATCGGTGCCAGGAACGTGGTAGAGATCTTGAGTGACTCATTGACTGATATGAAGGTGGTAATTTTATGTCTCTGGCTAAGTTTAGAAATACGAATGTGTGCAACATGCATAAAGTGAAAGCTGAATGTTTCAGGCTTGACAGAAAATCACATTTTTTGCATTGTTTTAAAGAAGAACATTTTCTGATAGATTTAGATAGAATTAATCATCAGAACAGTTTATTATTGTGCTGAAAATCTGATGTTGGATAGTGAATTTCTCATTATTAATGGTGTACAGTACAGGAGCAACTTTACCTTTTTTAAAAATGTAATTGATAATATCCAAGTGCTAATTTTAGGAAATAGAGCAGATGTTGTAGGATTATTTAATGAATAAATGTGCAGTACAACATTGACAAGAAGCAATGGCAGACTCTACAACAATTAAGAATAATAGTATGTTTGGTATTAGGTCATCAGATAAGACAGAAAACACAGTTTTAAATGTTGCACAATATGTGAAGATGTGTAGGGCTCATTTGTGAGGCAGATATACTTACAAGGACATTATACAAAATTGTTAATAGATCACGAATATCATTAAAATCACTGTACGCTAAAGGATATAGAACTGAGTTTACTGTCATTTACGAATAAACTATATATTGAGTGTCCAAAGGTTCCTTCCCTTTACTGCCTACACCAAATTCTTAAAACCATACAGAGAATCCATTTGTTGGGCTGATTTGTTTCTGGATGTGGCAGTTACTTGGAAGGGTACTTTGAATGAGCATCTGAATAACATTTTCCATCTTCAGACATATGTTAGAAACTTGACTGTATATAAAAATTGCAAAAATCAAATGGGAGAATATATTTGCTTCTTGTTTGTACATTTACACAATTGTACAAATGAAATATGATATGGAAGAATTGGGACAATCTTTTGAACCCTAATCCTTGGAAAATTCTTCTCCAATTAGTCGAGTTTTCATTAGTCATTTTGTTGATTGTGAGATACTTTCATATTAAACCTACAGCTTTGAGTGCTCCTTTGCTACTGCCTACACAAGTTGGTTTATGGGATTGATTGAGTTAGGATAGTATATACAGCCATCATTTCTGTAATTGTCATATTTTAGGCATGCTGACATTTTTTTTCTTGTAAAGAGAGCACCCACGAATTGGATAAGTTTTGAGGTGATGCTCTTGTATAATAGATATGTACTGAGGTTTAGTTGCAAATTAAACATCAAATGGCTAATTTATTTACTGCAGATGTTAGCTTGCATGTTATGAAGGGAAAGAGTGTATTACCTTAAATAGAAGGCTGAATGTGGGTTGCTTGACAATTTACATATCAAATGTGATTGGTCATATCATTTATTTGTTTTTACAGTGTAGTGAGATTTTTGAGGGTGGAGCAGACATGCAGTGATTATTTAAAGGAGGCACAAATATATTTAAAAGCCTTTTACAAAAGGGATATGGATATCCTAATATGCGGTCTTGAGTAAAAGCCACATTTTGATAATTGTTTAAAAACAATGGTATAAAGAAAACAGATTTGGCAAAAAAGTGCAATAAGTTAACCGGTTTACTTTGTAATTGGATATAATAAACTGTTTGACAAAACCATTAGTATAGTAGCTCAAATCTAGATTTTATTTTGCATCTGGATAAATATTTAGTTAGAAACTATAGCATCAAGATAGATTTTAATATGTTTTGCCATGTTGTAATAAACTACATTGAAGATGAAATGTGTCCTTTTATTTCATTTTTGTAGGATTTGTGGGAAATTTAGAGCATTTTATGGTGTCTGGATATCCTAAAACCTGTCTCTTTTTTTTTTTTTTTTTTTTAAGTGGACTGGAAATGCTGGAGAAGAGAGCAATTCTCTTGGCCCTCTAAGCATTCTGGCTCCTTCCAGATTGCTCCATTTATGTGTGTATGTAATCACACCAACGTGCCTTCTAAGATAGACTGGCACCCTGCCCAAGGAGCTTCAGAGTCTTACTCCCCTTGACTGCTAGAACAGACTCCAGTGATCCTGCAGCTATGTAAAAGGTAAAGCAAGGTATCAATGGATGGGTGGATCTGTTTTGTAAACTGCATCTCTTGATAAATATCTGTGCAGCAACTGCATGGTCTTTGCTAAATAAATTTGCAAAGTATTACAAGCTAGAGTTGGATCTTCATGGTGTGGCTGTTGTCATGGGTATCATTTTCATGGGGGACCATGCAGTAGGAAGAGTTTGGGACTCTGCCTTGCGAGTTATAGAGGATTAACCTACTCTTAGTAAATGCAGAATTTATTCATTTATCATAGTGCGAAATCTCAAAGTAGGTCCTTCCCCTGTAATGTCCTTGCCATCCCTGGCAAATAAGGTTTTTTAGGTCCCATGTTGTTAGCTAAATGCTTCTAAATGTAATGCCACAGATTCCCTTTCCTCCTTGGCAATAAGAATCATTTTTGTGGTATCATGTCCATATTAATTTTGTGAAAATAGTCATGGCTTTTGTGTTTTTAATTGTTGCACATGCATCTTCCAAGTGATCAGAGGTCATTTTTATATAATGAGCCATGTCCAAAAAAACTGTCTCATTGCTAACTGCAGTAAGAATGCTTGCAAAAAATGGCCTTCCAGAACAAATTTGCAGTGATGATGAAAACAGTTTACCTCAGAATAGTTCAAAACCTTAACAAAGGAAAGCATTATCAAGTACTTTGCATTAACACTCTATCATCTTATCAGTAATGGGTTGGAAGAGAGATTTGTTCAAGCATGTAAGAATGCTGTTAAAACCACATGCTCTGTTGTAAATAATTGCAATACAAGACTGGTCATTTCCTTGTGTATTGAAATATGTCGTGCCAACAACTTTGTGCCTACATCAG
>NC_056730.1:469980868-470018625 GCF_019279795.1 Protopterus annectens
GGACCAGAGTTCCGCTGTGGCGACCCCTAACCGGGAAAAGCTGAAAGACAAACAACATTCCCAAGCCTAACCCAGCAGGTATAGCTTTAGCTGACCCCACTGTTGCTGAGCACTTAGTGTAATTCCAGTCCTGTTCTTTCTGATAAGGATGGGGAAATTATTGATGTGTATGGGGAAAAGTGTATACTTCTGCAACTTTGATTTTCAGAATTTTTAATTGTCAGACTCCTACGTTAATTTGTTCTGACAAATTGGAAAAGTATGAGGAATGTTTTATCTTTAGTTTCTTCTTATGAGGAAAATCTACTTTAAATCTGATTTCTTCTAGGTCGCTACTCATTTTATACATTGTGTTTATGACCATGATATCTCTTCCAGGGCTATGGCCACTGGTAATGTTTTGGGGAGTTTTATATGACTACATTCTCAGAACCTCCCAGACGGTAAAAAAAATATTTTCAGTTCTCTCTTGGATAGAGATTTAGTGTCTGGCCCTTCTGCTGCAGAGGTGATAGTGTGATGAAGGGGATAAGCTGATCACGGGATCTAAGATTTTTCAGCCCTCCTTTTCCAAATTGTCCATTACCTCATCCAGTTTTGGCAAACAGAATAACAGTCTCAACAAAATGCAAGTAAAAAGACATTTAATAAGTGGTAAGGGGGTTCCAAAAAGAAGTCTCAATTCTCTTAAAACTAAGGACAGCTGAACAAGTCTGAGTGACTGTTCAGGAGACCTAGTGAATCTCTCAACCCTGACCCCCTTTTGTCTTCCAGAAACTCTGAATCTCCATGTTTCTCTTTGGCAACAGATATAATTTCAGACAAATGGTTTTTGAAAGTTATTTGTTAAGATTACAGATGGCAGTGGAAGGAAATTCTTTTCCATGGAGTCATTCCTCATCCTCCAGATCAGACTCTTGTTTCCACCGGTTCTTCCTGATATTCTGTTCCAAGGAGTGATAGAATCAAGGGACTCCAGCACATGCCTTATACAGACAGAGTTGAAGTCCCTGGCACTCTACTCAGTATCATATAGACTTCTTGAGAGAGACTTATGCCTGACTTACAGAGCAATCTCCAACCCAAACTTAATGAATTTGCTGCACATCTGTAAGTCAAACGGGACTTGAGCTACCTGTTCTAGGGACCTAAATATGGCCTGCTACTTGAATAGTATGTGCTGGAGGGACAGATTTGTCTCCCAGCTACTGCCACATCTTTGGAATAGGCTGCCAATTCATGTGAAGCAGAGAACCTCTGACTGTATTCAAAAGGAACCTGGACGAGTGGTTTGGGCACCTTAATTTCTTAAAGGGAATAACAGCCAGAACCCTCCTGGGCATGGGCAGTCATTACTAAATACAGTCCTGGGTATTGACTAGAGTGTCTGTGGTGTTAGATTGGGTTGAAACGGCTAGGCTTAAACTGAACTCCATGTCAATAACCTCCTGTGATCCTATAATCAGTTCTCCCTTCTCAGGTGGGGAAGGGTTTTTATTCAAGGATATTCCTAGTGCCAAAGAAAGAAAATTCTTTGAGACCATTTCTCGATCGATAGTGCCCAAATTCAGAATTATGGCACTTTGCACCCTGTTACCTCCTCTTTCAAGTTTCCTGGCAGTACTATACTTAAAAGATGCTTGTCATCACATCCCTATTCATCCAGAATTCAGACGTTTCTTAAGGTATTTTGTGTCTGGATCACATTATCTCTTCTCTGCTTTATCCTTTGGACTATCCACTGCAGCAAAAGTGTTCAGTGTCTAGCTGCAGTTATAGTTCATTTTTCCATATTTAGACAGCTTGCTTATCTTTGCAGTGTCTTTTTCAAAGTGTTGGCAATCTCTGTCTCACTATTGAGAGAGAGAGAGCGATCTCCTTACACAAGCTGGAATTCTAAGAGAACATTCAAAAGACTTCCTTGACTCCTTCACACTGGATTGTGTTCCTGGGGTGTCAACTTAGACACCCCAGTTCAAACAGCTTTTTTAGCACAGGAAAAAATAGATCTTTATCTAGTTCTATTCCCAAGTTTTTCCAGTCAGACTTGGGTCACTGTGAGGGAGTACCTCAGAATTTTGGGTTTCATGGCATCTATGATTTTCATGATGCCCCTAGCAGGACTCTACATGAGAAGGACACAGTGATATTTTAAGTCTCTCTGGTCCCAGCATCAACACCAGTCATCTTTTCAAATCCCAGTGCTGGGGTTTGTCAGAAGAGAAGTCTTTTGTTAGAGAAAATGGATATCCTTAAGTCCAGGTTAAACCTTCATCCTCCCTGCTCCAAAGCCATCGGTCGCCACAGACACTTCGGACTTTGCTTGGGAAACAGTTTCAGGAGGGATACAAGTGCAGGGGGTGTGGTACACCAAGGACCGATACAAACGCATAAATATCAAGGAAATGCTTACCCTGGTCAAGGCACTCAACTCGCTGAACCATCTTTGGTACCTGTGACCTCTTCAAGTGGTTACTGACACTACCACAGTCATTTGGTTCATCACCAGCCAAGGGGGAACCAGCTCATACCCCCTTTGCAGACTAGCCATCTTCGCTTAGGTTGTAGCTTCACAGGCATCCTACATTCCATCAGAGCAAAATTGTGTCTCAGACAAGCTGACCAGAACCAGGGCAGACTCTTGCAAATTGAAATTAGATGGGGGGGGGGTCTTCCAAGATTTGCTCCATCTGTGGGGAGTTCATGTAGATTTGCCTCCTCTTTGAACAGTCAACTGGCAGGATTCTGTTCCAGGACTCTATGCAAGAAGGCCTGCAAGACAGATGCCTTTTCCTCGGTCAGGAATTTTCTGTTTACTTTTCCACTAATATTCAGGGTACTTCTGAAGATTCAGAAGGAATTCCTCAAGATGATTGTAGTGACTCCCTTCTGACACAGGTAACCCTAGTTTTCCCTTCATTTGGTAATGGCCAGGGGCAGTTACCACAAGCTTCCTCAAAGACTACTTGGACAAAAAACAGGGGTGTTTGATACACCCCAACATCAGTCAACTTCAGCTGACTGCCTGAATGATAGGGCCTTAATTCCTTTTAGGCACCTGTTTACGGAGGATGTGCAGTCTGTACTAATGGCGGCAAGAAAGATTGCTACTAGAAAATCTTAGATTAGCAAATGGAAAAGGTTTTCTAGTTGCTGCCAGCATCAGAATCTGCACCCATTCAGGGCTAGTTTTTCTCTGGTTCTACAACATTTGTGAGTTACTATCCTATGGCCTTTCTTATTCCTCTGTCAAGGTTAATTTATCGGCCTTTTCAGCATTTCTGCCCAAGGGTCTTCCTCTTTCAATGCAGTCTCATGTCAAAATGTTCTTGTAAGGGGCTTTGCATAAGAGGCCTCCCAGAAAACTGGTCGCCACTCCTTAGGATCTTAATTTTGTGTTATTGAAGCTAACTCATGCTACATTTGAACCAGATAATCAGGCTGACTTAAGGTTCTTGACACAAACAAGTTTTATTGATGAGCTTCTTGTGGAGGTCAGAGCAATCTGAGTTGCAAGCTGTTACGGTGAGTTATCCCTGTAGAACAGAGCATGTGTTTGTAACTTTAAGAAGCATTTCAAAGCGAGGCAGGGCCGGTTTTGGCATTTTGGGGGGCCCCCAGCAAATGTCAAGGTTGGGGGCCCATAGGGACTTCCATCAGAGTATCACCCTGTCACTGCCACCCCTCCAAAGCAGCCTTTTAGTTCATGCTGCAAACTTTTAGGAGTAGCAATCACAGACTGTCATGTAGATGCAATGTTCTTATAGAACAACAGGTCTATGTACCACACTATGTTCGCCCATCTCACAGAGGAACATTCACAGTTACTGGCATTTTAGTTACAACAATGAAACATTATAGCAACTCTATGTATAGGTCTGAACTTGGATGAAATGCTGTCTATAGACTCTAAAGTGGAGTTTATTTTTTTTTTCTTTTTACATAATCTTTTCATCCAATGGTGGCCTCAACAGAAATTATGACTAAGGAAAGAAATTAATTGTTCAGCTTAAGTTTTCCTTGCATCCTGTCAGCACAATTTTCCTGACCAAGACAGCACAATAATAACCATTTAGGAAATAACCCAGATAATCCAGGCCTCAAGAAGCAATAGGGTTATAGATGTTCTGGGATGCATTTTAGAGCATTTCCCAACCTTTAACCCCAATGGTGTCCTAAACAAAAACCTTGAGTAAGAAAAGAATTTTAGGCATTTTTACTTCACTGAAGACACTGTATGCCCAAGGCTTAATATTCAGAGATGACAAAGTAGTAGCTCACAACAAACTAACCAGCCATTTGTTGTCTGGATACACAGGTCTAATCTGGGAATACAGCCTGCCTCCTTAAACCTCCCCACCAAAAAAGGCATTCACTACCTATGCATCCCTCTGGTGTTAGACTGGGATGAAAGCAGAGGTAAATTGCCACAGTGTTTCATGTGAATGCTGACATAGATATACATAGCATGCCTCCTCACTCTTCAACCCTAACCATCAAAGGCAGCAATCTGTATATGTGCCTGATATGAAACTAAAAAAAATTATTCCAGTAATGTATTGTACTTTGTTGCTCCTAGGCAGTACACTGCCCTTACACAAGCTATAGTAACCTTCTTTGTACACCTCTGAGGTCTGTGAGAAAAAGAAAAGAAACTGAGACCACACTGTCCTGAGAACAAACAAAATCTGTTATGACCTCATGTGCAAACCTCTGGTTTGACTGTAATGAAAAGTAAACACAACCCCCTCAACCTACACCTACTTTCTATACACACACATCTGAGCAGGGCTGATTTTAGAATGGGTGCAGTTGAGAGCACAGGCAATTATCAGCTTTATCCTGACAGGATCAGCCCTGTTCAGGTTAGAGCATAATAAGAAAATTAGTACATTTTCTCATTTTTCCCTAACCAGCAATAGCTTTTGTGGGCCCCTCACACAGTCAAGGATGATTAAGGGAGCCCCCTGTATCAATTTATAGGTCTAGGGAGTGGAGGCCACCAGATTCCTTGAACATTTAAGTGTCTGAATGTTATGTGATATATTTTATGCATTACTTTTGAAATATAATTACTTGTTTGCTACATTTTTCACTGATACCCAGAAAAATAATGTACAGGTCCTGGTATTATTAGGTGTATGCAGGGATAAAAATCAGTAATATTTTTACAAATACACACAAAAGCCATAACAATACTAGTTTTGTTCTTATGTTAGCAAATAGCAATACATTGTGCAACACTGGTACTGCCACGTCAGATCAGTGACTGTCATTTAGCAGTCATCAAACAGCATCAGGGGTAAGCCTCTCTTATTTATCTTGGTGAGGAGTAATGCATACCTGTCACTTTCAGGGAAGGTCTTTGAAATCGGAGATTTTGCTCACAATTTTGATCCGTCTTTCATACAAAAGTTTGATTTGCTAATAAATCATTCAGAAATAGACAATTCCAGGGATCAGAGGTTTACACTTCTTATTGACCAAAAAATGCATGCTCGTGCAAAAGGTGTTGTTCTATTAACTTTAAGTGAATTAGAGTAATATATAAAACGTGTTCCTGATTCTGAGCATTTATTTTTCTATTACTTTTGGTATTGTACTGAATTCTTGTGCAAAAAATTGAGAGTTCTAGTATTTGGTGTTCTACCAGTATTTATAAAACTCTGAAAGTATATAAAAAAAAAAAAACATTCCTGAAGATCAGAAGCATCAACTCTTCTTAAAATACAAGGTTTGCACTCAAATTAATCACTCCGGCCTGCTGATCTCTCTTCTGTTTACTTTGCTTATGTTCATTATCAGCTTTATCCTAACAGATCATTAACCAGAGCCCAGCTCATATTAAAGAGCATAATTAGGAAATAATACATTTTTCCTGTCCATCAGCTGCTTTTGTGGGGCCCCAACAGAGTCCGGGATGATTAAGGGGGCCCCATGCAGCCACAGGTATTGGAGGTATCTAAAGCTGGCTATGTTGGTTTTAGTGGAGAGAATATCCACCAAGCAGGGTTTAACTAAGCTAGAGGCACTATGTCAGTGGTAACATATTTAATGGGATTGTAAAGCCTGTTACTTGATAAAACACTGTTAAAATAACCAGATATATCTTTGAATTTTAAAGGAGATGTACATAATTTAGTTATTACCCACCTGGTTTATTACGTATACACATTTGCTGAACTAGACTTTGTTAGTTTGACAGACATGTTACAAAATATCAAACTAAACTTGCTCTGGTTGGGGTCCCCAGCGACCGTGGGGTTTGCTGGTGCATAAAGCTGGCTATGAAGTGAGGGCATCTGCATATAAATAAAGAGGACGTGCAGGCAGCAGTGCCATTTTGAGAGAACAGCCAGGGTGTTAACATGTATGAGTGCAGTAGTCAGTCTGTTAATAAGTTTGTTACTAAGCGTCAGTCCTGATGTGTGTGTATATAATAAAGCTGCTTGAACCGAACTCACAACCACTTGTCTGTTTTATCCTGAGTGGATGAGCAACATGCTGTCAGAACCGGATGGAGAGTGCAACATCTTCATGCCATGAGGTGCGGAGTTTAACGGTAAAGGTACATTGAGCAGGTTGGGTGATACAGTGCCCAAACGATTAAAAAAAATACAGAAAAAACTACAGGCAACCAAAACTCTCAGATTATTTTGTAAGCACAAAGCACATTATTTATCAAATGACTTGCACAAAACGCATTATTGATTAAATGAGTTGCACAAAACACATTAAGTGAAATATTCAAAACCATATTTGATAGAATTATCAAAGATACTTATGAATATGTTCAGAATTCCGATTTGCATAACAAGCATGTTAAAAGTAAAACGTGCACAAGAAAAGTATAACGAGCATGATGAGGTCAAGTGGGCATACTGAGTGCAATAAAAGGGCAAAATAAGCAAGGCAACTGCATGTTTTTAGTAAACTACCATGTTTTGACATTAGATACTATTTCACATTGACCAGAGCTATTCAAAGTATAACTAGAATTGTTGAAGTATTTCAGTGTGTGCAAAGTGTTTGCAGTCTGTGCCTTATTACAATACATTTATTTTGAAGCATTTACTCTGTGCTAAGTACAGTTATTTTGCAAAGTGCAGTCAGAATAGTAACTTTGAAGAGTTTCTTGTGCTGTGTACATTTCATTCACAAAGTGCAGTAATTTCCAAGTGTTTCTTATACAGTACAGAGTTATTTTGCAAAGTGCCGCCTTTCAAGAAGTCTCTTGTGCTGTGTACAGTTCATTTGCAAAGTGCAGTCATTTTGAAGCGTTTCTTACACTGATAAGGAATAGTTTTGCAAGTATATTGGTTTGAAAGTGTTCTTGTGGTACAGAGACATATTTCACAAAGTGCAGTCATTTCAGAGAGTCTTGTGCTACTGGATATAGTTATAAGTTCTGGCATAAATTTCTGACGTTTATATCCATACATAATTTCAAGGGTTTGTTGGCATGGCAGAGGCATTTTGCAAACCCAGTCCACTTGTGTTTGAGCATAATGTTGTAGGGAATTGGAGAGTGTTTTGAGCAGGAATATGATATTTTCATATAAGCAGCTTTTTCTGATAAATATGCACGTATGAGGGCATTTATTTTGCTTAATTTAGTGGGGTCAGAAGCCATTGAAAGAGACCATTCATTTGTGTATGCAGGGGAAACCGTGTTGTACAAGCTGAATGAAAGACAAGCTGATAAAGGACAGGACTGTGTGTGGTGTTAATAATGCTGCTGTGAGAGAGTTTGCTTCATGACAGTGATTTAACATTTATCAAAGCCATAAAGATTTGTCAATTGCGCAAGCTAACAGAAAAGTACACAAATATGCTTGCAAGTGATAAGAACATGGCTTCAGCAGCTTCTAGAGCAAACGTAAACAGCATGCGGCACGTGGATAGCAGAACCTGGCCTAAGCACGTGGCAGCTGCAGCCCCTATAGGATTTCCAGGGAGATCCCGTACCTTTCCAGCAAGTTCTAAGACTAGCTCAGTAAAACGGACATGCTCAGTGCAGCATAAGGGTGAATCAGCAAAACCCAAGTCAATTCTTATTGTTAATTGTAATTGTGGTGCCAGTCATGAGTCTAAAAGAGAGAAGAGTTTAGCATTAGGCCAGCAATGCCAAAGTGTAAAAACTGCAATCACTTTAAAAGATTTTGTAAATCAAGCAAGCCTCATTCATTAAGAAAGGTCACTCAAAAACGCAAGTTGATCATGTCGAAAGCTGCAACTCTACTTTCTATGTAGATGGTGTATCAGTGTTGTTGAAAAGGTTAATGCAGTAGATTTGTTGGCAAAGAACAAAGTGTTTTGTACTGTCCTTATCAATGGTAAACCCACGATGCTAAAAGTAGACACTGGTTCAAAGTGCAATATTATGTCAGCAGAAACATTTGCTAGACCAAGAGCTGGTGAACAAGTTAATTTTGCCAGTTGTGTGAAGCTTGTTGCTTATGGAGGTGAAGAGATTCAAACTGAAGGCTCATTTGTGCTTTCATGCTATTCAGCTGGGAACACTTACAGCTTCAAAAGTACAAAATCTGTAAATCCAGTAAAAGCACAACCCAAAAGAAGAAAATGGGAACCAGGCTAGATACAAAGGCTCAAAATATTAGCGTAAACGCCACTTCATTCCACGCTTTCGTCCAAGACTATTTTTAAAAAGCACACTGGCTTTTTAAAACATTGTAATTGATTGTGTTTTTTATTGTTTGGGGTTTGTATTTAAACTTGTCAGTTTTGATGAAGTGTATTCTGATTAAGTCTTGGACGAAAGTGTGAAATAAAGTAGTGTTTACACTAATATTTTGTGCCTTTGTAACTAGCCTGGTTCCAGTTTTCTTCTTTTGAACAGTTACAGCTTACAATTTTATGTAGTCGGAAGACCTGTGCAGTCACTATTAGGTCTCAGTTCAAGAATGAAACTGCTTTCTTTTACGAAATAAGTCCATCATGTAAGCACATGTCCTAGTTCCAGTTTCACCAATATTTTCTAAGAGTATGCTGATGTTTTTGAAGACAAGCTAGGTAAACTTCCACTTGTGTACTCCATGAAATTAGACCCAGAGGTCAGTCCAGTGGTCAGACTAGCGAAGTTCCGATAGATATGCAGGACAAGATCAATATCCAATTAAATAAAATGGTGAAGCAAGGTGTGATTTGTCCAGTCACAGAACCAACTGAATCGGTATCTACCATAGTAGTTGCTCATAAAAGCTCAGATGAAATCAGAATATGTATTGACCCAACAGACTTAAAGCATTAAAGAGGAGGTTGCTACCCTCATGCCAAATGTCACTTTTTTTCTGTCTTGGATGCAGTGTGTTCATTTTGGCAAGTAATGCTTTATCACAGATCTTCACATATGACTACATTCAGTACGCCATTTGGTAAATTTCTCAGAATGCCTTTTGGAATAAATTCTGCCAGTGAAGTCTTTCAGCATGCAATCGAGCAAATTTTGTCAGGTTATCCATGTGCTATCGTAGTGAATGATTTACTAGTCGGAGGCAGTGGTGAAGCAGAGCATGACGGAAACTTCAGGAAAGTTCTGGACAGTGTGTGCAAAGTGAACTTAAAGCTCATTCCTCTGAAATGCAAATTCGGGCTACCAGAAGTTAAGTATGTGGGTCATTTATTTACTAGGTAGACTTACAACTAGATCCTTTCAAACAGCCATTCTTAAGATGACAACTCCAGACAGAGTTTACTTGGTATGGTTAAGTATTTGGGCAAGTTTATACCAGACCTCGGTGAGTTATCAGTGCTCTTAAGAATGTTGCTTGGTCATGGTTAGAACAATTTCAGAGAGTGTTTGACCTTAAACAGAAAATTGCCAGTCCATCTACATTAAGTTACTATGATGTCCACAAACCAGTTATTCTTTCCTGTGATGCTTCAAAGTTTGGTCTTGGTGCAGTTACTTTTCAAAGAGGGCAGACCAATAGCCTGTGCATCTAGAACTCTTACCCAAACTGAGAAGGAACTTCTGGCAATCGTGTTTGCATGTTCGAAGTTCCATGATTATATTTATGGCCAAGCTGTCCAGACTGAGGCTTTCGGCCTCAAGTCACTATTTTAAAGAAGCCTATGCATACAGCTCCAGCAAGACGACAAAGAATAACTTCAAAATGGTCTGTACAAAAGGAAAGTTCTTTATCTGGCTGATACCTAATCCAGATCGCCCAGAAATACCACAGAAAATTTTGACTTCGATGTCATAGAGGTGCGTAATATTTCTACCACAACACTTGATGAGTTAAGAGATCATACAAAGACTGTCCCAGTTTTGAAAAAGATCAACCACTTTGTCAGTGTTTGGCCATCAAAGTAATCAAACCTACCAGCAGAGGTGCAGTCATATTTTCCTTACAGAGCTGAGATGTTGATGGAAGATGGCATAATTTTCAAAGGTACTAAAGTTATTGTTCCTACTTCCCTACAGCATGAGTACATCCAGAATTTGCATCGTGGCTCCCCAAGTTCCGAAGCTACCAAAAGAAGGGCGAGAAGACTAGTATTTTGGCCTTCTCTGTCAAAAGATATTGATAAAGTGCTTTCATATTATTCAGTAATAGTGCTAAACTGCATTTGTAGAAAGATGCACTTTAGCTAAGCCAGATTCCTGAACTACCTTGGTCAACAGTAACCACTGACATATTTGAGTGGAACAGTCAACATTGCTTAGGGTTGGTAGACTGTTACTTAAACTGGTTTGAGATTGATCTGCTACCTCACTTAACATCCAGTACTGTCATTACTAAGTTGAAATGCTATTTCTCAGTCCATGGTAGTCCACACACTGTTATTTTTGACAACTGTGTCCAGTTTACCAGTCAGCTATTTCAGAAATTTGCAAAAGAGTGGGACTTTATCCATATTACTAGCACTCGAATACCCACAGTCAAATGGCCTGGCTGAGCATGCAGTACAAAGTGGAAAGCCATTACTAGAGAGGTCAAAGTGTGACAATACCAATGTTTTCTTGAATTTGCTTAATCTCAGAAATACAACCTGTGACTACTTACTTGGCTTGCCTGCTCAGAGACTTCTATCTAGGCAAACCAGAACAACCTTGCCTATCAGTTCCAGTTTGTTGGTGCCTAATGCTAAAAACACCAGAGCCGTCAAAGCCCAACTGTTTAAATAGCATTCCTTTCAGAAGTCCAACTATGGTAAAATGCGCAGATGTCTTCGCCCATTGAAAGAAGGAGATAGTGAGAATGCAAACAGTGAAAGGGTTTGATCAAATTGGTCAAGTGAGAGGTATATATGCCGAGCTGCGATCCTACTTAGTGGAATCTGAGGGTATAGAATAGAGGAGAAATTGCAGGCAGCATCTTCTGGTGTCTGAATCGATATCGCAGCATCTTACCTGTGATACAGACTCTAGATCTCAGAGCAACCCAGATGATGGTGCGTCAAGTTAAATTAAAAAAAAATGTATTGTCATACCCTTAGGCAAAAACATGGCTTGTACTGACTGCCACATCAATGGCAATGCCCTAAGAACGCAACCTGTGGTGAAAGACCTGGGTACTCAGGTTGACAACAATCTCGCATTTGACCATTGTGGTGGCAGTGGTCAGAAAAGCTTTTACTTGGTTCATCTCATAAGTAAAGGGATTGCATCCAGAAAAAAAAGGTTATTGCCTCTCTCTACTCCTCCCTTATTGGGCCTATAATTGAGTATAATGCCCCGTTTGGTATGTACTCTCCAAATATCTGCATCAACTGGAAAGGCCACAGAAATACCTCACAAAGAGAATCTATGGCCTCCAACGTGTCCTATGTATACAGGCTCAAATCACTATCACTCTACTCAATATACAGATTGCTCAGAGGTTATCTGTCTCTCGCCTACCCTGCCCCACTAGAGATGCTTCATATCTGCAAGTCCAACTCTTTGCACATTACCTGCTCAATAGACCTAAATCTAATATGTGACATCAACAAACCTGCTGGAGAGAGAGGTTTGTCTCCCAGAGGCTGCCCCATCTCTGGAATAGACTTCCCATACATGTCAGAGTGTCACAAATCTTCAAGCGCAGCCTTGGTGAGTGAATGGGAAACCACAAATTTGGCACAGACGTTCCAACTTTGTCCCTCATTGATGGGGTGACAGGTGCTGACTGGGGGTTCTTTTTTGGGGGATAAATGTTTGGCTAGGCTTTTAAGGGCCCCCAGGGCCATCTCTTATGATCCTGTGATGTTCCTGTTGAAGGACATGTTTCGGTACCTATTCCCATTCCTGATGGTGTCGCAGATGTCCATGAAGTTGAACATTCATTAAAGACAGTATCTGTTGTTAAACCCAGTTCTAATTTTTATTTCACACTATCAGATTTTATTTCTAGACCTAGTGTAAAATACACAGCAACCTGAATGTGATTGTTTCATTTGTGATTAGTTCTGTATATGTACAAATGCATGTCAGTGATTTTGACCTATTTTTCAAAGATGGAGGATGTAGAACAGGGCGTCTGTTGTAACTTTAAGAACCATTTCAAAGTGAGGGCACATGCATATAAATAAGAGAGCACGTGCAGGCAGCAGTGCCATTTTGAGAGAGCAGCCAGAGTGTTAACATGTATGAGTGTGGTAGACATGTATGTAACAACTTGAACAGCAGCAAGAAGAAATCCACAACTGGCCAGTTGTGGATTTCTTTGAGTGTGGTAGTCAGTCTGCTTACAAGTTTATGCAAGTTTAAGTTACTAAGCTTCAATTCTGATGTGTCTGTATATAATAAAGCTGCTTGAACCGAACCCACATCTGTTTTATCCTGATTGGACAAGTGACAATCCCGGTCTCATTTTCCATAGGGACAAGTTTTCTTTGAGCACTAATCCTCCTTTTATACTTGAAGTGTTATTTTAGTTTACTGTAAACCAAGCAATCTATCGTCCCGTTTTCTTTCCTGAACTTAAAAATGATGGAGAGAGGATATTCCATACTTTGGATATCCATAGACCACTCTGGTGCTATCTTGATTGATCTAAATTTTTATTTATTTATTTATTTAAATTTGTTGACCGGGAGTGTCCGACTGGACGTGGGTTTATTTTCAGCGGAGGCCCGGGGAGAAAAGCTCCACAGTAAAATAAACAGACAGTCGTTACATTGGATTACATAGCGATTAACAATTTAACATAGAAATTACTTACAACATATTTACAGATGAAGAACATAGTACATCAGTAGACAACTAGAATCTTTATCTGTGAAGTACATAACAGGCATTAACAAATGTAACAATGAGAAGTTCCTGCTGTATAATAAGTACTAGGCTTATGAGCATCTGAGCTTGCTATAATCAAGGTAGTTAGTGGAGTGGAAAGAAAAGGTAGTAGTTGGATGGGGTGGATGATATTAGAGTGGGAGTTGCAAGGGCATAACCAGCATGTTTTTAGGTGCGCTTTTAATAAAGTTTTGAAGTTGGTGCATGATGGTACGGAGGTAATTGTGGGTGGGAGTGAGTTCCATAATTTGGCTATGGCGCAAGAGAATAGTGCTTCACCAGCAGAGTTATTGGCTTTAGTGATCTGCAAGTGATTTTTGTTGCTGGATCTTAGTGGTCTGGTGGTGCGATAGGGTTGGAGTAGATTCTGGAGGGATGGGGCATTTAGTGGATGGTTTACTAGTTTGTGGGCGAGTGAGAGTTGATACCACTGAAGGAGGTGAGAGAGTTCAAGCCAGCCCAGTTCAGCAAGTGAGAGACGGTGGTAACTACAATAAGATGCCCCTGTGGTGAATTTGGCGATTTTGTTGTAGCAGGTCTCTAGCTTGTTTAGATCACATTGCCTTAGGTTGGTATATACTGGAGAGGCATAAAGTAGGGTGGAGATAAGGTGGGAATTTGCTATTGAAATCTTTGCTGCTTTGGTGAGAAATTGTTTATTTCTGTATAATGCTCCTAGTTTTTTGTGGACTTTTTTTATGGTCATGGATATGTGAATGTCAAATTTTAGTTTATTGTCTATTTCCACTCCTAGCAATTTGGTGTGTTCAGTTGGGTATATAGTGGTGTTGTCTTTTGCTGTGATGTTAAGTGAGAGTTGTTTTGAGTATGTTTGGTGGGTTGGAAGATGAGTAGTTTAGTTTTGTTTGGGTTGAGTATTAATTGGGCATCGGATAACCATGTTTCAACAGAGGAAAAGGCTTCCTGTGTGACTTTTTGCAGTTTGGGTAGGGACTGAGCTGAGCAGATGATGCGCGAGTCATCTGCGTATTGGATGAGTGTGCCATGTTTGGTGGCAGAGGCTAGGTTATTGGTGTAAACCGAGAAAAGTAGGGGTCCAAGGATGGATCCTTGGGGAACCTCTATGGAGACAGGTAGTTGGGGAGATATGTCATTCTGCCATGCAACGGATTGTTGGCGGTCAGACAGGTAACTCTGAAACCAGTTGGTGACTGATTGTGAGAAGGATAGGTTATTGAGGACAGAGATAAGTTGTTTGTGTAGGACCATGTCAAATGCTTTAGATAGGTCTAGGAAAGTAGCAGAAGAGAGATAGCCGTTGTGTTTATGCTGAAGGATAGTGTTAGTAAAGGAGAGTAAGGCAGTGGTGGTGCTATGGTTTGGTCGGAAACCATGCTGAGTAATGGAAAGGAGGTTGTTAGTAAGGAGGTAGTGTGAGACCTGAGAGTGTATGCATCTCTCTAGTATTTTGGAGGGTGGAGAGAGAATAGCTATGGGGCGGTAATTGGTTAGTTCTGCAGAGGGTCCGCCTTTGTGGAGGGGAATTATATGTGAGACTTTCCACAATGTGGGAACGTAACTTTCTGACAGAGATCGGTTAATCAAGATGGATACTGGGTAGGCCAGAGCATTAGCTGCGATTTGTAGGTATTCACTTGGGAGGTTGTCTGCTGCTAATTTGGTGGATTTAAGTTTAGTTAATAGTTTTTTTATGTTGGAGGTAGGTACAGGAGAAAATGAGAAGGCAGTGGGGAGATTACTAGTTGAAGGTGTGGGTTGGAGGGGAGGGGGGTTGTGTTTAGCTAGTGATAGTATGGTTTGGGTGAAGTGTGTGTTGAATGAGGTAGCAATATTTTCTGAGGAGTGAGGGATGTTAGGAGGAGGGGTACTGACTTTACCTGGGTGGAGGATGCAGTTTATGGAGGACCAGAATTGTTTGGGGCTGTGTTGTGAGGAGTCTAGGGCAGAGTGGTAGTATTGGAATTTGTCCTGTTTTATTAGCTTTTTGACTCTATTGCGTAGTTCTAGGAATTTCTGTCTAGAAATCTTACAGATTTTTTGATCGATTGTTCATTTTTTGTGAAGCTAAGAAAGGGATAAGTTGTGTCAAGACAAACTATTTCCATATGGTTGTCTAAGGCTGCTATTTTTGTTATACTCACCATAACAAAACTATTCAAGGCATGGTCAAGGCCCACTATACCATGGCCTTGGCTTCATCGATAGCTTTTTAGAAAGGTTGGATTCTACAAGTATTCTGGAAGCTGCTACTTAGTTTACATACTTTTGCAAAGTACCGCAGGCTCTATTCCTTCCGTAGGTCCAGATCAAGCTTTGCTAGGACCATTCACTAGGGGCTGTTGGACTCTTCTCCTTCCACCTTCCAAATATAGTTAACTGAGATAATCTACCCATATAGTTAAGGTTACCGGAGCAGTGATCAATATGACTAACATAGTACAATTGTGTAAGTAGCACTTACTGTAAAAGTTAATGTTTGAATGATCACTGATGCAGTAGCCACTCCATCCCTCCATCTCCTTTGTTTATTGGTGTAATTTTTATGCCAGTGTATGGACATTTATTTTTTATTTTTAGTTTGTTCCTAGCATTGTCCTTTCAGGGTTTATCCTCCCCTTGTGTGCTGATAGGAAAGTTCTGAAGGAAAATTGTCTTTTTTAGTCTGCTCAGCATGAGCTGCCTGGCAGTTACGGTGTGTAGAAGGTGCCCTGAAGATTTGGAAGCTGACCTGCTGTTATATCTTTAGCAGGATTATACCCATATATCTATGGCTACAGCAGCAGTGATCATTCAAACTATCTGATGTTATGATAAGTTTTACTTGCACAACTGTACTTTTATTAATAAGCTCCATACAGATTTTACATAGGGGTCAGTATAGCAGATGTTTTGTCTGAGTTCTAATGTAACATTATTTTCTGCATAGGAAATGTGTTTTCATTGGTAAAAAAGACAGGCTTTTATAACAGCTGAATATTAGGAAGGGAAATCCACTTAGGTGAGAATCCCAGTTGTTCCTTTGTCTAATACTGAAGCTGTAGTTTTGTTTCCCATTTATCATGTATTTTATGTCTGCCTAATGCATAAAGCAAGAGAGAAAAAAGTGACTGTTACGTTCTGAAAGGATGTCCAAGTGATATATTATACTCCAGTATGCTTTTTTAAAGTTTACTGCATTGGCTTATGATCTGAAAACTGGATATCAGATTACCCGCTAGTGCCCAGTGTGGGTATATTTGTGTAGCCCTATTCCATACTACTGAAACACTGCTTAAGACCCTAGCATTGTGTGAGATTTCCTATGGATTAAGGTGGGCATTAGGCAATGTAGGTATGTGATGTGAATGAATGCTGACAACCACTGAGATCTGACAAATCCCAATGTCCTACTGATCTTTGTATTCTGGTCTTGTATTAAGTTACTTGGACATGTTTTTGACTCTTTGGAAACATTTCATAAACTAATGTGGTCATCAGTTTTCTATGCTTTTTCATTTGATTTGAATTTGCAGTAGTTTGTTTATTCTTCATGTTCATTGAATATTTCTTTTGAAATGTTTGTCTTTATTGTAAATATAAACTGCGCACTTGCTTTACAATTTCTTATTGTGTGCTTGTTGAGAAATTGTCCAAGGTAACTCTCTAGGGGACTGGATTATATCATTTGATTTATTCTAGTGTAACCTCTGAGGTTCAGAGGTGATTCTTTTAACTCCAGAAAATGTTGGGGTTGAAGTGAAGCCTTTTCTGAGAGGTATGGAGGAGTGTTCACACACACCCAAGAAACGTGGTTTGGGGTTTTGGAGGCATGATGGAATCTCCCATTGGGGTGATCGAGATTTTGACAGGTCTGTTTTACACTTTACCAAATGTTGTGACTTGGTTGTAACAACTATGTCATCAAAGTAGTGTTATATGATTGAACCAAATAGGTCAAGCATCTGATACCATCTGACAGATAACAAATGTTCCTTGCGTGCATTGAGAAGTTTGCATATAGGATCTGCCTTGTTTGATTGACAGTGTCCAGCTATCATGGTAGTGACATTATAGCAATAACCCACGCCTGGGTGTGGGTAATGCTGGATTTACCCACGGTTGGTGTGGTTTGGTCACGAGGGCGAAGCCTTAGTGGCCAAACAAAGCCAACCGTGGGTAAATCCAGCATTACCCACACCCAGGCGTGGGTTATTGCTATTATACAATGACATTATTTAAGGAAAAAAAATAATTACTTTTCTTAAATAATGGCATTGTATAATGCCTCCTTGCTGCCCTTCCGCAGCTGTCTGGTATTCTGCGGCAGTTCTGATGTACTGTGCATGCATATGCCTACGCAATACATCAGTACTGTGGTCAAAAGCAACGGAGAAAGCAAGATCTCCATTGCTTTTTACAAACTGTTTTCGCTATCTCCGTTGCTTTTTTTTTTTAAAGCTGTCTCGGTATGTTAAACCCATTTAACATAGCGAGACAGTTTTTGAAAAAAGCAACGGAGAAAACACGATCTCTGTTGCTTTTTACAAACTGTTTCGCTATGTTAAATGGGTTTAACATAGGGAGACAGCTTTAAAAAAAGCAACGGAGAATCTCTGTTGCTTTTTTTTAAGCTGTCTCGCTATGTTAAACTCGTTTAACATAGCGATATCAGTGTGAAAAAAGAGTTATAGTAATGGAAAAAGTCTGGGCAACGGAACTTTTTCCATTACTATAACTCTGATTTACAGCGTTCACGCTGACCAATCGGCATGCATGTTTTTGAATATTAATGAGGGACAGTTGTATAATATTACTTTGTGTACAATAAAACAGAAGTCCTGAATCATTCTTTTTGTTAACAGCCTGCTCCTTCTAGCTCAGTAGTTTGTCACATTTTGTGCTTCACATGTAGTTAAGTTATCCACCAAATGAGTAAGGCCTGTGTAGTCCAAAATCTTCAAGAGGGTTTTTACATTTTTCGTCATATTGATCACTGCTGCAGTAGTCTTAGCCATATGGGTTAATCCCTGCTAAGTTTATAGCGGCCAACTAGCTTCCAAAGCTTAGTAGCACCTTCCACACTCCTAAACAGTTGATCAGTTTAAGCAGAACTGAGAGAATGGTTTAGGTGTCAGGCCCTTCAGAGTTTTCCTGCAGCTGAAGTGCAATCTTGTGAGCTTTTGAGGATCAAAGTTTGGATAACACCATTTTATTACTGGGCAGATAAGCTCCATTATGGGGGGTAAAGCTACCAGATTTTAATTTTATTACAGAAACTAGACCTTTTCTGTGCAATTTATGATTATAAGCTAGGAAAAAAAGTGTTTTGTTGACTGTCAAGTCACTTTATAAGTTTTTGTTCAGGAGTGTTTTGTTTTTAGTATTTCTTCCCTTGGTAAAAGTTATTTTACTTTTGGGGGCTGGGTAAGTGTTTAAAGTGCTTTTCATGGTGTGTTTTGGTGGAAAATTTGACTTTTAAATACGTGCTTATTTTACTGACTCATGCTGCTAGGCTTCCTTGGGAATAGGATCATTTTTGGCTTTATCAAGGAGCCATCTACTGGTTCCTCATTTCTTCCTTCTTCCATCCACAAAAAAAAAAAAAAAAAAAAAAAATTTAAGCAGCCTTTGCAATTTCAGCAGGTTGCTTAAGTGCCTCGGACATAGATGAGTTGACATTGCTGTGACCATTTCTGGCACCTCATACTACTCTTTTTCCTTGACACACCGTCTAGTGTGGTCCTAAGGGCCACCATGAATTTGGGGGCGGGTTTAGACACCTTCTCAATGGCTGTTGTAGTGCCCATGCCGTTCAAGGGAAACTACCCTTGTGTGTTTTGGAAGAAGGAGCATGGGAATACCTGTTTGCCTTGCCAGTCTGGAATGTCTGTCCCTACGGAGGTTTTGCCTTTGAAAAGGTCTGCTGCTTCAGAAATTCCTGTCGACCTTTTGTTTTTTTTTATCTGCATGTCTTCTCCTGTCTCATTTACTTTAGACAGGAGTGATTTTTGTGAGCTTAGCTCAGTGTTTAGTTTAGGCTGTTGACCCTTCCAGTTCCTGCTGTT
The DNA here is from genome assembly GCF_019279795.1 of Protopterus annectens. NCBI lineage: Eukaryota > Metazoa > Chordata > Ceratodontiformes > Protopteridae > Protopterus > Protopterus annectens. Next base: position 470,000,141 of record NC_056730.1, read on the forward strand.
TCTGGTAAAAATTAAAAAAAGGATTCTTAATTTTCTGAGTAAGTTCAAAATTTTGAAATACAAAATGGTTGTGAAGGGACAACTTTTATTTTCTCTCCTCTGGTTTCTGATTTTGGTGAAGGTGTTGCTTCATACAGTCCCTATGAAGGGTTCTGTGAGATTTTCCATAATGAATCAGTTTTGTTAGGAACATAACAACATTCCATTGTCTGTTAAGAAATATTACAATTTACTACAACTCTCATTTCCTGAACCTACACCTCCTCCTGTTCTTCCAGCCGATGTATTTATTACAGCTAGTAAATTACCTGACAGCCAGCTTTGTCACACCCAAGAAAGCAGAGATGTTGTACAATGTTCCTCAGTCTTCCAAGTTTTTATGTTCTAACCCCAGATCAGACCCAACAGTGATTTCTCTGGTACACCCAACTGCTGCTAAACATCTGGTTAATGCCAATCCCTGCACTTCTTACAAGTATGGGATAACTTTTTATAGGTTCATAGGTAGGTACTAGACTATTGGCCCTAGGACCTATATAAGCCTAGCCAAACAGTACCCTGGCTTTTGCCACCCAAGAAAATTATTTTCCTGTGCCCCTGTCAAGCAGAGCCACAGAAGTGATCCCCGGGGTGAATTTCCTATCTCCCATCCAGTCATCAAGATTTTTCTTGGAGTGCTAATGAGGAGCTTTGTTTGATATAGATAGCTAGTTTGTTCCAGAGTATGGGAAGTCTCTGGGACAAGAATCTATCCCTCCAGCATGTTCTGTTTATTGTGGTGACAAAGTTTAGGCCCTTAGAGCGTCTAGCTTGGAGGGATTGGGATTTCTTTACGTGGAGCATGTCCAACAGCTTGGGTTTGACATAGCTTTGTATGTTAGACAGAGATCGCCTCTGAGTAGGCGATATGCAACAGGGTAAAGCTGGTGTTTTTTTGAGACGGTCTGCGTAGGGCATCTGTTTGTGGCCGGTGATCCTCTTCGTGAGGTATTTCTGTGGCCTTTCCAGTTGTTGTCTTGTGAGGTACATACCAAAAGGGGTGTTTTACTCGATAATGGGTCTAATGAGTGATTAGAGTGGAACAATGACCTCTTTTTTCCTGGATGAGAAACCTTTTGTGATGAGGTTTGCCATGTAGAAGGATTTCCTGATTACTATAGTAATGTAATTGTCAAAGTAGAGACTACTGTCCACCTGTGTCACAAGGTCTCTTATCACACTTTCGGTGTTAAGTAGATTACTGCCTATGTGGTAGTTCATGGGTACAGAGTTTTTACCAAAAGGGATGACATTGCACTTTTTGGCATTGAGCTTGAGGCCATGGCTTTGACACCAGGCATCTGTCTCAGTGAGGCCCTTTTGTAGGATGTCCACATCATTAGGAGTTTTGATTATGGCTCCTAGTTTGCAGTCATCTGCGAACTTTGTTAGCCTAAGACCTTCTATGTTAGCCTGTACTTCAGAGGAGTAGATACCAAACAGGAGAGGACCTAGGACTGAACCCTGAGGTACTCCACTTGTCACTGGTCTGAAGTTGGATTTAGAGTCTGCTCCTTTCACAGTGTGGGATGTCCTTCAAGGATGCATCTGCAGTCATAACATATGGGTTGTCCTGCCTCAGGCAGCCCTTCGGTCGGCCGGATTCCAAAGTCTGGGTCTGGCCTCGGCTGATGTCGCACTTTCCCTGACGTCAGAGCGTCTGGGGTATAAAAGCATCAGCCAACGCCATTTTCCTCAGTCTTTCTTGCCACGCGGTGCCCGAAGCAGAAGCTGTTCGCAAGTGCCGGTCGGTCAGATCCAGTGATTTCAGCTACCGAAGACTTCGAAAAAAGCTAAGTACCCCGTTGGGGACTCTTTCTTGCCTCAGCCGATGTCAGACAAAGTAAATAATTGTTTAACTTGTGGGAAACAAATACCTCATAAGGATTTCCATTCTTACTGCCTTCCTTGCTTAGGCCCAGACCACGACGTATCGGCCTGTTTAGCCTGTGCCTCCTTCAACCGACGAACTCTTAGACGTCGGTCGGAGTTTGCAGAGGAATTTTTTGGAGCCGCTTTTGCTTATAAAATGCCGTCGGAGACTCCGACTTTGCATATGGTCAAAAAACGCAAGGAAAAGGACCGACACTCACGGCCCGCGGTTTCGGCTGAAACCACGGCTAGGCCTACCGCGAGTGTCTCAGTTTCGGTCAAAACAGAGTCCTCGGCTATTCCTTCTTCCGAAACCATACTTCCGACCACCGAGGCCCAAGAGGCCCCGGCTGAGTCTGCTTCAGAACTACCTACCGAAGCTAGTGTTCAGGAATTGTCCGACACCATACCTTTGGACATTTCTACACCTGCACGTGGGGCAGCTAGGCCCCCTGCTTCCATGTCCATTAAGGCCTTTTCAAGGGCTAAAGCTGCCAGACTTTCAAAAGCTTTGCCTGCCAAATCTACCTCCCAGAGGCCTTCCTCTAGCTCACAGATCCTCAACCTTGCTGAGGACCTTATTTCCTTAATTAGGGGTTCACAACCTCACCCAGACAGGGCCTCTCAACCTCCTCCAGACAAAAGGCCCAGGACTGACCTCTCTGATCCACACTCCTCAGATGATTCCACGGATGGATCTGAGTTGTCAGACCACCAGGAAGGGGCCTACTCACCTTATGAGGATTCAGATGCAGAGGAATCTATCTCTTCGGCCTCCCCTCCTGAAGAGTTTTCCTTTGGTGAGACTCTACACTCCATGAGAGAGCATTTTCAATGGCAAGGTCAGGATTTCTCTGATTCTAGAAAAAGATTAAGGACCTTTTTGCATTTGCCTCAGCATAGGCCCTTAGCTATACCTCCTGTTCTGAATGTAATTGATGATGTGTACAATGATGTCAGTACAGCCCCTGATACTCTCCCTCCGGCCCCTGCCAAGCCTGACAGATACCACAGGGTCCCAGATTCTCATTTCCATTTGTATAAAGCCCATTCTGCAGACCCAGAAACTATTTCTCAGGGCCCTAAAGGGGTTGCGGCCGCTACTGCCAAAAATCCTCTACCCTCTGACAGAGAGTCCAGAGCTTTAGAGAGATGGGGAAAGAAGGTGTATACTTCTGCAACTCTGTCAGGGTATTAAACTGTCAATTTCATATGATACAGTACCGGGAGTATTTGTTAGATGAACTGAATAAGAAACTTTCTTCTCCTGAACCCCTAGACCGTAAATCCCTTCAGGCTTTGGTACACAACTCACAACAGGTTAGTAATCATTTCTTAAAATGTGGCTATGATGCACTGGAGGCTTCATTTAGATCAGCTATGACTGGGGCAGTTATTCGTAGGCATGCCTGGCTGAAGGAGCAATCTTTGCCAGACCAAGTCAAAGCTAAGCTCCTGGATGCTCCAATGGAGAAACAAAATTTATTTGGCTCCTCTGCTCAGGAGATCTTAAAAAAAAGGTTGAAGAAAAGGCAAAATCTGTGCAAACAGTTAAAGAATTCCTGCAAGTTCAACCACCGAGATTCAGCAGAAACTGGCCTACTAAGAATTGGTCCTTTCCAGACTCGGACAGAGCCCAGAGAGGCAGGAACAGGCGCCCTAGAGGCAGAGGACAATCTAAGGGTTCCTACAGAGGCCGTCAGTGGCAGCCTGCCAACCAGAGGAGTAGTGCAACAGCAACAACAACTACTACTACACCAGGACAGGGTCAGTGACTTAACTCTGATTCCGCCTACCAGGGATCAGCTAGAAGCACCCTTGGGCGGAAAGCTGGCTTTATTCTCAAAAAACTGGCATTATATCACAAAGGATACACGGACACTGCAAATAATAGACAAAGGATACAGGTTCCACTTTCACACTTTGCCAAAAAGAGGCGGAATGCCAAACCTTCCACCAAATCAGAGGGCAGAGGCTTTAAAACAAATCAGCAATTTACTATAGATGAAAGCTATAGAAAAGGTACCACGTTCAGAACAAGGCCAAGGATTTTACTCCAGACTATTCCTTGTACTAAGAAAGGAAAATCAATGGAGGCCTATTCTCGACCTGTCCGCACTGAACACTTATCTCATTGTGCCAAAATTCAAAATGCTGACCCTACAGCAACTTATTCCCATGTTGGGCAAGGAGTCTTGGCTGGTGACTCTAGATCTCAAGGAGACATACCTGCACGTCCCTATTCGACCAAACTGCAGAAGACACCTCAGATTTCTTGCAGGATCAGAGCATTATCAATTCTCAGCATTGCCCTTTGGCTTATCTACTGCGCCCAGAGTATTCACGAAATGCCTGGCATCAGTAATTGCACATTGCAGACTACAGGGAATTCAAATTTACCCATACCTGGACGACTGCCTAATACAAGCGGACAACAAGGCAAATTTGATAAAGGACTTGGCCTATGCCATACACCTACTACAGACCTTGGGATACACAGTCAACATCCAAAAGTCAAGACTAGTACCATCCCAAAGGATAACCTTTTTGGGTGCAGATCTGGACACAACCACCCAAATGGCCTTTCTCACAGAAGAAAAACAAAAACAACTTCCAGATTACTTCATGATTTTGACAAGACAAACTCAGCTTACTGCAAGGAAAATCCTGCAGGCCCTGGGTTACATGGCATCCTGCATAATTCTAATACCGCATGCCAGGCTGCATATGAGGAAATTACAGTGGTACCTCCGGAGTGTATGGTCTCAGCACAGTCACAGTTTAGAAACCATGATACCAATCATTCCATGCCTTCAAAAGGAATTCCTGTGGTGGGCTCAGGCCTGCCAGTCCAACAGAGGGTTGCCTTTCAACAAACCAAAACCAAGGCAGACCATCACCACGGACGCCTCAGACCGATATTGGGGAGCACACATGGAGGACAAATGTATACAAGGCCTATGGCCTCAAGGACAGTTAAGCATGCACATAAACCAAAAGGAAATGCTGGCAGTGAGGCATGCAATCGAGGCATTCAAACCCTTCCTCCAACAAGGACACCTGCTAACAAGGACAGACAACACCACGGTCATGTGGTACATAAACAAGCAGGGAGGCACACATTCCTACCCTCTATGCCGGATGGCTATGAATCTGTGGGAACTATGCCTGAATCTCATTGTCCAACTACAGGCACAATTCATGCCAGGGAAAGAAAATGCACTGGCGGACAGCTTAAGCAGAACTACCATGGATGCACACGAATGGATGCTGCACCCAGACATCTTCCAACTCATAGCAAAGACATGGGGAATGCCGGAGATAGATTTGTTCGCCTCCCCACTCAACAATCAACTGAAGACATTCTGCTCAAGGACATACCACCCACAAGCTTGGAGGGTGGACTCTCTCTCTTTCAGCTGGAAAGCCCTAACAGTATATGCCTTCCCACCTCTCCCATTGATGTACAAGGTTCTACTGAAGATCAGGGAGGAACAGCCAAAAGTGATACTAATAGCTCCGGACTGGCCAAGGCAACACTGGTATCCATTATTGAGAAGCATGTCTCAGGCAAAATCATGGCCTCTCCCCCTATGGCCTCTTCTTCTGACGCAGAACATTTTCAAGACCCTGCATCCCAACTTGAAAACATTGCAGCTAACTGCCTGGAAAATTCCTTAAATCCCAATCGAACTATTTTATCTCAGCGGGTGAAGGACATTATCCTGGAGGCTCGCAGGCCTTCCACAAAGAAGACATACACAGCTAAATGGAAGAGATTTCTCATTTGGAGCACATCAAAGGGCACAGATGTCACAGTGGCAAACCTCACACATATCCTAGAATACTTAGCGGAATTGTTCCACAATGGCCTGTCCTATTCTTCCATTAAGATTCATGCTTCAGCAATTTCAGCAGAATACAATGTGAATCCACCTATCTTCTCACACCCTCTCCTCAGACAATTTCTGAGAGGGATCAAAAATATTAAACCTCCAAGAAGACCCCCTCTACCTGCTTGGGATCTCAACTTTGTGCTGGAGAAACTGACAGTACCTCCTTTTGAACCAACAGCATCAGCGGATCTACAGTTTCTATCTTGGAAAACTGCATTCCTTCTGGCAATCACTTCAGCAAGAAGAGTATCTGAGTTACAAGCATTAATGGCAGTGCAGCCTTTTCTTATTTTCCACCAGGACAGGGTGTCACTAAGAACCAATCCTACTTTTATGCCAAAGGTGGTATCTAGGGTATCCTTGAACCAAGCTATTCACTTGCCTACGTTCTTCCCTAATCCACAGAATAGAGGGGAAAAACTTTTGCACACCCTGGATATACACAGACAACTACGCTACTACTTGGACAGAACAAAAACTAGCAGGAAAAACTGACCAACTTTTTGTAGCATATGCAGCTGGGGTGCAAGGAAGAGCAATTTCCAAACAGACAATTTCAAAATGGATAGGAAATTGCATTCGCTTTTGCTACTCCTTTCATGGAAAGACAGTTCCTGAAAATATCAGGCCTCACTCCACAAGGGCCACGGCCACCACTACAGCCTTCCTACGGGGGGGTGGCTACCAAGGACATTTTAGAAGCTGCTACTTGGAGCTCCATGCATACATTTGCCAAGCATTACAATCTACCTTTATACTCAAGATCCCCTGCAGGACTGCAGTTGCAAACCCTGCTCTGGATCTAAACTACACCATCCTTTTCTTAGTACCTCCTCCCCCAGATTGGCTATGGTATTCTACCCATATGTTATGACTGCAGATGCATCCTTGAAGGACATAGTACAGTTTTGTACCTACCATAAATGTAGATGTCCGATAGGTATGCATCTGCAGTCAGGATTACCCTCCCTCCTTCCCCTCTGTGGTATTCCTAGGGTGCTTACCCCTCTTTTAGCTAGCTGGGGGAATCTGTTATGGTGTATTTGTTTGTTTATACATGTATATAATTTGCAAATGTTTGGAACTTTTCAGCATTTATCCAAATTTAGCCTTCCTAGAGGGCACCTGGCATCTGGGGCAAGAATAACTGAGGAAAATGACATCGGCTGATGCTTTTATACCCCAGACACTCTGACGTCGGGGAAAGTGCGACATCAGCCGAGGTCAGACACAGACTTTGGAATCTGGCCGACCGAAGGGCTGCCTGAGGCAGGACAAACCCATATGTTTTGACTGCAGATGCATACCTATCGGACATCTACATTTATGGTAGGTACAAAACTGTACTTTCTGTCAGTGTGCCAGTTGGCAACCCATTTTGTGACCTAGGGATTTATACCTAGTTTAGTGAGTTTATCTATAATTCCAGAGTGGAGGATGATGTCGAAAGCCTTGGTAAGATCTAGATAGGCTAGATTTGGAGAGAAAGTGTGTATTTTATGCAACACTTATTTTTAGAATTCTAAGTTGTCAGGCCCATGTTAAAGTGTACGCTGTGCTGTTTTGAGAACATGAAGAACATTATGGCATCTTTTCACTCCTCTCTGGAACAAACAAATTTGTGCAATCATATTGCTTCTGTGTCTCAAGTTGCTACCCACTCTTTGAAATGGGTTTATGCTTTTGCTGATGCACTTCCAGGGTTGCTGCCAGTGGAACTGTTAAGAGGTTTGCTTGGTTGCATACTCAAAACCTTCATGAGGATGTTAAAGCTTACATTTTGAATTCTCTGTTAGGCAGGTAATTGAGATCCTTAAAAATGTGACGAGACGAGTGATTCAAGGAATTTCACATTTTTTCAGCTTTTCTTTTCCAAGTTTGTCAAGGGGTTTAATGCTACCCTTCAGTTTTTTACAGAAAGCAAAATAAGCAGACCCAGCAACCTGCTGGTAAACAGACTTTTAAAAAGCAGTGGCAGGGAGGTTCCAGAAATAAAGGAGGACCCCCTTCCATAGTAAAGGACAGTCTCACAAGTCTGTCCATAAAATCACCCCACACACAGTGACGCACACTAGCATACCTTTTTTCTTTCCCAGAAATCTGAGCCTTCATTTCTGCTTTTAGTAACCAACTGTTTCAGACAAGTAGATTCTGTAAGTGATTGATCACAAATACAGGTGGCAGTGGTGATAACATCATCCTTTTCTAGGGATTCCTCCTCATCTGCTAGGCTAAACTTCTCTAGTCCCTCCAGTCATTCAGCACCTGCTGCCTCTAGGGATGATAGAAGTGGTCCTTCCTCCTCAGATAGAAGAATTTTATTCAAGAATATTTTTGGTGCCAGAGAAAGACGCTTCGTGGAGACCTGTTCTGGGTCTTTACTTTTTAAACCAGTCTGTTAGTGCCAAAGTTCAAAATAAGTCTTCACAACCTGTTGCCCCTCATTTCCCCCCTTAAATGTTTTTTGCTGAACTTGTATTTAAAAGTTTTTTATCGCATTGCTCTATCTCCAGATTCCAGATGTTTCTTGAGGTTTTCTATGCTTGTATCATTTTTTCAGCTCTCTGCATTACCTGTAGGGATATCTACTGCTCCAAGGGTATTCACAAAGTATCTAGCTCTACTGATAGCCTAATGCAGACTGCGAGGTATTCACAAGTTTCATTGTGTAGATGACTTGCTTATTTTTGCAGCCTTGTCAAAGAGTCAGGAATCTGTCACTTGGGTGAGATGACTCCACAGATTGGGGTTCCAAGAAGAGCATCTAAAAGTCTTGTTTAATCCCTTTTCACAGTATTATTTCCTTGGTTTGTTTGCTGCATACCTCATTTCAAAGAGCTTTTATTCCACATTGAAAAAGTAGATCTGTATTTTGATGTATTCTTGAGTTTTTCTACTTGGACAACTACTTCAGAAGGGAATTTGTCAGGTTACCAGATCTAATGGTGTCTCTGATTCTCTTGATTCCTCTAGCAGTTCTCCACATGAAAACAATTCAGTGGTACCTAAAGTCAGTGTAGTCCTAATACTGTCTTCTGATATTACAGATTCCAGTTTTGGAGTCTGTGTGAAGGGAGATTCTTTGGTGGAAAGGCCATTTTTATCTGAATCCAGGTCTCCCATTTTTCCTTCAGGATCTGTAACAGATGCCTCGGACTTTGTTTGGGCACCAGTGTCTGTGGGAATAAAAGTGCAGGGTCTTTGGAACAGAAAAGGTGATCAAAACACAATCATAAAAGATGTTGGCAGTCATACATGCTGTCAAACCTCTCAATCATTTGTGGTCCGCAGAACTGTTATAAGTGACTCTAGACAACACCACAGTGATGTGGTACATAAATTGGGGAGGGGGGACACCAGATCTTACCATTGTGTAGATTAGTCATGATAGCCTAGGATATATAGCTTTTGAGAAAAATCTCATTCTGCAAGCATTTTGCATACAATCAGAGCCAAATTGTGTGGCAGCGAAGCTTACCAAGATCAGGACAGACCCTCACAAATGCAAACTAAATCGCAAGACCAAGACCCACTCCTCCAAAAAGAGGAAACCAGTGTGGTGGACCCCGGCCATAAACAAGCTCTGTCATACAAGGAAAAAAAATTACTGCAAAAAAAAAAAAAAAAAAAGTAAAAACACAGGAATGGAGGGGGCTCCCTGACCAACCTTAGCAAAAAACTAAGAACCCGCATAAAAAACTCTCTAAGGCGAGCTTTGAAAGAAAAATCGCAACAGACACCAAAGACAATCACAAAGCATTTTTTAGCTATGTCAAAAACCTTAATAGCAACTCTCGGATCTGCTCCGAGCTACATCATAATGGTTCAAAATTCACGGAACCAACTGATATAGCCAGTATATTTGCAGATAGGTTCAGTGCAAACTTCACCCCACCCTCTCTCCCCAAAGGGCTCATATCCATACCAGAAGATTGTGCTGCCCCTAAAATCAAAGACACCCAGGTGAAAACGGCACTCTCCAAGGCAAGAAACACAGCATCCATGGGATCAGACAGCATCCCAGGCTGCATGCTACATGAGCTCCAAAATTAATTAACCCCTCACCTTAATACCATGTTTAACCACAGCCTCACCTCAGGCTATGTGCCCACAAAGTGGCGCATGGCAACAGTCATCCCACTCCATAAAGGAGGTGTTAACCACTGACCCCGGGAATTACCGCCCCATCAGCCTGACAAGTCTCGTATCCAAGGCCATGGAGCACATCATCATGGAACTCATAAACAACGACATTGGTAACCTACAATCCCTAGACCCCACCCAATTTGGGTTCGTAAAGGGAAGGTCATGCCTCCTAAATGTGGTTGACTTCTTAGAAATGGTCACTAAAGCAATAGATGAGGGAAAGGTGGTTCACACAGCATACCTTGATTTTTGCAAAGGCCTTCGATACCATTTCCCACTCGGGAATTATAGACAAACTCACCAACCTAAATATAAACCTCTACATTACAAGATGGGTCACTAACTGGCTCACAGATAGAACCCATTCAGTGAGAATAGGAAACGCTACATCAGACTCCAAACCTGTGACTAGTGGTGTACCACAGGGCTCAGTCCTGGGACCTCTCCTGTTCTGTATCTATTTCTACGAGGTACAAGCAAACAGGGAGGGACTATGACTCACAAAGTTCGCAGACTGCATCAAACTGGGTGCCATAATCGAGACTCCTACTGACAATAGACATCCTTCAAAAGGGTCTTACGGATACAGATACATGTTGCCAAAACCATGGCCTCAAACTAAATGCCAAAAAGTGAATTGTTATCCCTTTGGGAAAAATCAAGTACCTATGAACTACAACATAGGTGGCAGCCCACTTAACACAGAGAGTGTGATAAGAGAGCTAGGGACTCTGGTAGATAGTAACTCTCCTTCGACAACCATATTGCCAAAGTGGTTAGAAAATCCTTCTACATGGCCCACCTTATCACAAAAGGGTTTGCACCTAGGGATAAGGAAGTTATTGTCCCCCTATACTCATCACTCAGGCCCATTATTGAATATAATGCCCCGTTCAGGATGTACCTAACAAGACATCTGCAACAACTGGAGAAGACACAAAAGTACCTCACAAAGAGGATAACTGGCCTTAAACAGATGCCCTATGCCATGAAGCTAAAAAAACTCAGACTGTACTCTATCGCATACCAGCTACTCAGAGGTGATGTCTGCCTGGCATATAAGGCTATGTCAAACCCCAAATTGCTAGAAATTCTCCACCTAAGGAAAACCCAATCCACCAGAGCTACATGCTCAAGGGACATAAACTTGACATCATCAATAAACAGGACGTGTTGCAGGGACAGATTAGTGTCCCAGAGACTCCCCTTGCTCTGAAATAAGGTCCCCATATATGTGAGGCAGAGTGCCTCGTTGGTACTCTTAAAGAGAAATCTTGATGAGTGGAAGGGAAACAGGAAATTCACCCCGGGAATCACTTCTATGACCCTGCTCGCCAGGGGTGCAGGTAACCAAACCACTTGGGAGGGAGGAGATAGCACAACATTTTTTGGCTAGGCTTAATTATCCTATAGGGCCAATAGCCTAGTACCTACCTATGAACCTATAAATCAGGGATCCTACAGGAAATGATCCAGCTATGAGGGACACATCAGGTATATCCTTTTGCCCCCATTAACAACAATCAGTTGGCAACATTATGCTACAGGACTCCAAGTTGGACTGGAAAACATATGTTTGTGCTTTTCCTTTGACAGTAATGTTCTTGTATAGGTTCATAGGTTTATACTAGGCTATCTGCCCTAAGGCGTTTATAAGCCTAGCCCAAATTTTTGTGGCTTACGCCACCCCTTATATAAAAAAATACTGTGCCCATTAGTTTGTTGTGCCTCTGTCCAGCAGTGACACAGAGATGATTCCCAGGGTAAACCTACGATCTCCCATCCACAGGTCTAGATTTCTCTTGAACAGAGTCAGCGAGGTGCTCTGCCTCACATGGACCGGGATTTTATTCCACAGCATAGGGAGTCTCTGAGTGATAAATCTATCCCTCCAGCACGTCCTATTTATATCCGTGCTAAGGTTTAAGTCGCTTGCTCTAGTGGTTTTGGTGGATTTGGATTTTTTGAGGTGGAGCATGTCCATTAATTCCGGGTTGGACATGGCCTTGTATGTCAGGCACATGTCACCTCTGAGCAGACGGTATGCGACTGAATAGAGCTGGAGTTTCTTCAATCTGGCAGCATATGACCGATTTTGGAGGCCCTTTATCCTTTTGGTGAGGAACTTTTGGGGTCTCTCCAATTGCTGCAGATGTCGGGTGAGATGCATCCCGAATGGGGCATTGTACTCGATCATTGGTCTGATAAGTGAAGAGTACAGGGGAACAATGACCTCACTAGATCTGGATGTGAATCCCTTCATGATCAGGTGGGCAATGTAGAAGGTCTTTCTAACCACTTTAGCAACGTGAGTGTCAAAAGAAAGGCCACTGTCAACCTGGGTCCCCAGGTCCCTGATAACCTCTTCTGTGCTTAGTGGATTGCCACCTATATGGTAGCTTGGGGTTACCTTGTTTTTCCCGAAGGGTATGACTATACATTTTTTGGCGTTTAGCTTCAGGCCATGGCTCTGGCACCAGCTATCTGTTTCCGTGAGTCCCTTCTGAAGGATATCCGTGTCCGATGCACTTTCCACTATGGCGCCCGGTTTGCAGTCGTCTACAAACTTTGTCAGCCAAAGTCCTCCCATGTTGGCCTGTACTTCTGAGAAGTAGATGCCAAACAATAGGGGGCCAAGGACCGAGCCCTGTGGGACACCACTTGTGACCGGCTTGGAGTCTGACACAGCGCCAGCAACTCTAACCCTGTGGGTTCTGTCCTTAAGCCAGTTTACAACCCATCTTGTGACATATGGGTTTACATTTAAGCTGGTAAGTTTTTTTACAATACCCGAGTGGGGTATTGTGTCAAAAGCCTTTGCAAGGTCAAGGTAGGCTGTATGGACTGCCTTTCCCTCATCAATGGCCTTGGTGACTGTTTGGAAGAAGTCGACCAAGTTCAAAAGGCATGATCTTCCCTTGACAAAGCCAAACTGGGTCGGGTCCAATGTCTGCAAGTCCCCTATATCTTTGTTTATGAGCTCCATTATGATCCTCTCCATAGCTTTGCAGACTAGACTTGTTAAGCTTATGGGGCGGTAATTACCAGGGTCCGTAGAGGCGCCGCCTTTGTGGGACCACAGTTGCCGTACGCCACTCCTTGGGCACGTATCCTGTGGTAAGGCTGAGATTAAACAGCTGCCTTATGTGCGGGTTTAATTCCTCATTTAGCTCGTGTAGCACACAGCCGGGGACACCATCCGGTCCCATTGATGCTGTGTTTTACCTTTAGAGAGCAGCTTTCACCTGCGCATTTGAGATGTCCGGGAGGCTACACTCGGCTGGGATAGTTATCTCTCCTTTAGGGGAGAGGGGTGAAGTTTGCACTGAACCTGTCTGCCAGTATGTTGGCAATGTCTGTGGGTTCAGTGATTTTTGTATCATTTTGGACTAATTCTGAGCATATCTGGGAGTTTCCACCCAGGTTCCTAACATAGCTGAAAAAGGCCTTATGATTGTCCTTTGAATCCATGGCAATTTTTCTCTTAAAATTGGCCTTAGTTGATTTTGAGTGCTCGTATTTTTTTACTATTAATGATCAGGGGTGACTTCCCTTTTATGGATTTTGTTCTATCATGTAATAGCTTTCTCCTCTTATTGTAAAGTTTGTTAATGGCTGGGGTCCACCAGACTGGACGTTTGCCCTTTGTGGAAAGAGTCTTGGTTTTATTTGGGATTGCCTGATCCATGCAGTCCTGGAGGTATTCATAGAAGGCATTTGTAAGGGCTTCCGCAGCTTGGGTTGTGGTTTCCACTGGCTCAGGGGCCTTGAAGGATACCACACCAGTCTTGAGTAGTGTGAAGTTTGCTTTAGAGAAGTTCTTCACTATGGTCTTTTTTGTTTGGGGTGGGGGCGGGATGTGGATTTCCAGTGAGATTAGTTTATGATCAGATCTCACCAGTGAGGGATATACTTCCGGTGTGGAGCATTTTGTCCCCATGTTTGTGACAATGAGATCTAGTATATTTTCTCCTCTCGTGGGAACAGTGACTAGCTGTTCCATGGCATTTAATTTATGAACTCCAGGAACCGTTGGGCTAGAAAGTTAGGGCTTGAGTAATGTTCCCAGTCTATATTCGGGTAGTTGAAGTCACCCAATATGATGGTGTTTGGAGATATACCCTCCAGTGTCTTCAGGAAGGCTGTGTGGGGTTCCTGAGTTTGAGAGGGTGGCCTGTAGCATGCTACAATTTGTAGAGCAGTTTTGCCTATGGTTAGTTGCACCTGGATGGTTTCCGAAGCTTCGTGCGTTGCCACCAACCTGGAGGTGTGGGTATCCTTTATGAATATGGATACACCCCCTCCTTTTGTGGTGTGGTCCGGGTTTTGGGGCCGGAACGCATGATATGAGGTAAAACCTAATAGTGCCGGGGTGCTCTCAGGAGCCTTGAACCAGGTTTCAGTTTCAGCGCAGACATCGATGTTCTCCATACTGAGAAGGGCCTCGAGTACCTGCATTTTGAGATTTAGACTTCTGGCATTGAGCAGCATTACCCTCAGTTTCTTCCCATTTTTGTTTTCTAGGGTGGTAGGTTTAGAATTTGAGCCTTGCCTAAAAAAGGCACTATGGGGGTGGCTAGAGCCTTAGCCAATATCCGGAATCCCAGGGGTGACAGGTGTAAGCCGTCCCTTGCGAAGCAGCGTGGCTTGTCAAGCATGTCATCCCAGGCAGACAGACACTGGATCCCCTTTGAATGACACCAGACATTAAGCCAATTGTTAAAGCTGATCATCTTGTCTCTATATTGTGGCATCATTCTTGGTGAAGGAAGGATACTGCTCAGGGTTAGGGTCATACCTGCATGGGCTACATAATCAGAGAGCTCCTCTATGTCTCTTTTCATGTAGTCCAGGGAGGTACGTCTCAGGTCGTTCACACCAGCATGGACAATGACTGTGTCATATTTGTATTTGCCGTGGAGTGACCCGAGTGCTTGTGTTATGTGGCGGATTCTAGCGCCCGATAGGCAGCTTACTGTGACCCTCTCCTTGTTCAGCCTGGTGAGTGGGACGTCAGTGTGTCTGACTATGGAGTCACCTATGACAAGTATGTTTGGTGTTGTATTTGGCCTTAAGGGCTGTGACTGCTTTGCACACTGCTTTTGTGGTTTATGTGTTGCTTGTGGGGTGTCTTGAGGTAGCAGTTGTTTGGGTGTCTGCTTTGGAGGCCTCTGCTGTTTAGGTAAATTTTTACTCAGAGCCTCCGAGTATGTCTTTGTGTGTTTATGTGTTTGATTCAGTGGAGTGGTAGCATTATGTGAGGCTGGTTTTGTGGTGTGTGTAGTTGCCTTCTCCTCCTGTCTGGTCTTGCCAGTCCTGAGTTGAGAGAGCTCAGCCTCCAGTTTGGCTAAATAGCTGCATCTCTCGCAAGTATTTGTGTTATGTGGGAGGAGGAGAGGGTTGTCTGTGTACATGAGGCAGTTATAACATTGCCTCAAGATTGTGCTTTTCCAACCATTCCACTAATATTCAGGGTTATAGTAAAGACTGAGGAAGACTCTCCATAGATCACTGTAATTACTCTCTTCTAGCCCAGGCAACAGTTGTTCTGTTTTGTTGGAAATGGCCAGGGGCAGTTATCACAAGCTTCCTCACAGACTGTACGTAATCACTCAAGACGGGGATTTTGATACATCCCATCTCCAAAGAACTGCAGGTAATTTTCTGGATAATAGAATTTTAATATCCTTTAGGCACCTGTTTTTGAGTATGTGCAGCAGGTATTAGAGAAGGCAAGAAAACCTGCTGCCAGAAAGTTATAGTCTAATAAATGGGAAATATTTTGTAGTTTGTGCCACAACAATAACTAGGACCCTTTTTAAGGCTAGTGTTTTTCGGGTTCTGCATTACTTTTGTTAGGTACTATCCTCTGGCCTTTCTTACTCCTCCAGCAGGGTACATTTTTCAGCATGTCTGTTTATGGATCCCCCTATTTCAATGTAATCTTGCATGAAAATATTTTTGAAAGTGGTCTTGCATAAAAAACCTCATAGAAAGCAGGTGGTTTTTCCTTGGGATGTTAATTTTGTCTTGGAAAAAGTTAACTTTCTCCATTTGATCCCAGCTCATCAGGGTGACTTGAGATTCTTGTCATGGAAAGCAGTTTTACTGATTGCTCTGACTTTTGCAAGAAAAGCATTTGAGTGGCAAGCTCTTGTGGTGTGTCAACCTTATCTCATTCCCCGCAAAAGATAGGGTTTCCTTAAAAACTGATACTTGATTTATGACTAAAGTGGTATTGGAGTTTACTTTGAGCCAAGCAATACATTTCCTTGTCTTTTCAGAAATTGAAAATGAGGGAGAAGGGATGCTCCACACCTTGGATGTCCACAGCCAACTCTGATATCTTGATGGAACTAAAACTTTTAGGCACTCCGATAAATTAATTTCTTGTGAATGTAGTAAAAAAGGGGTAAACTGTGTTAAAGCACTATTTCCAAATAGTCGTTTCATGCTATTTTCTTTAGATATGCCCGCCAGAGCAAAGCAGTTGCAGGCAGGGTCAGGGCTCATTCTACAATGGCCTTGGCGTCATCTTTGGCTTTTTGGAAAAGGCTGTATTCTAAAAGCAGCAATGCGATCCTCTATACATACCTCTACAAATACAATAAACTAAATTTCTTCTGTGGTCCTAGCAAAGCCTATCATAGTCGTATTCTCTAGAGGGCTGTCAGAACATAGCACAGTTGTGTAAGTAAACTTACCGTAACAGTGACTGTTTCTATGATAACTGCTGGAGTACCCACTCCCTCCTTATTTGTATGTTTTTGATGCCATAGTGAGGACCTCTGTGATTGTTGTCCTAACACTGATCTTTCCAATGCTTTAGCATTCTTCTCTCAGTTGGCATAAAATCTCTGAAGGGTTTGGTGCCCAAAACTGTATTTTTTTTTTTATTTTTCTTCAGCTCTGCTCTAGTCGATTAGCAGTTTGGGTGCTTGGAAGGTAAATTGCTCTATATCCTTGGCAGGATATAACTTGTATAGCTAAGGCTACTACAGCAGTGATCATGCAGATATCTACTTTTGTGATAGGTTTCAATACAAAGCTGTATTTTTTATATCCATATGGCAACTCATGGCACATAGGTACATGCTGCAGATTGTGCCTGGCTTAGTATGTTTTGCATTTAATGTGTGGAAGAAACATACTGTTGATCAGTGGTGTAGCTTGTGGAAACCAAAA
Source organism: Protopterus annectens (assembly GCF_019279795.1). Taxonomy (NCBI): domain Eukaryota; kingdom Metazoa; phylum Chordata; order Ceratodontiformes; family Protopteridae; genus Protopterus; species Protopterus annectens. The sequence continues at coordinate 470,017,279 of NC_056730.1, forward strand.
TAGGATTCTTCATTTTGTTTGCCAGGATGGCCCTGTTACCTGTTTGTTTTTATTGTTTAACCTTACAGTTGAATATATTATAATGAATAATTGCATGAAGTGTTCTGGATTACTGCTAGCATAATTTAATGGGCAGGATAAGCAGCACCTTGAGCATTAGGCCTTTGACTGCTGTAGTTATGTTTTTCAATTTTCTAGCAAGTCACTTTATTACACCAGATCTACTGTGACAGACTTCAAAGCAGTTTTGTTATTTCCACACTGGTAAAAAATGAAAAATATATCTCCGCTGTTCTTCATGGTGCATTTGTAAACAACAGCTGATAGTGTGTAAATTAAATTTAATAAGTTATACTTTTGAAGAGAATGGAACAGAATAAAGCATATGAAATGGCCAAAGCATGCTTTTACAAGCACAGTAGTATTGCTTAAAAAATATAACTTGAGAGACTTGGTAACTGTGTGTAGTGAACTGACATTTTGTCTTTTATACAAGGTGTATTATGTCTTGTAAAGCCCAACCAAATTAAAAAAAAAAAAAAAAAGTTGCTATTGCAGTCTCCAGTTGAGAGAGACTTGTGCATGATCCCCATCTGCTGGAAAGTCGTAGTATTGCTTATACATGAGTGTAAGTGTGCAGATCAGCACAAATCCATGGGTGTATCAGAATCTTAGTGCAAGCCTAGAAACATTGTAGTACTTAATCAAAGCAGTCTGTTGTGCTGCAGAATAGCACTTCAGAGCTTCGAAACAAGCTTGGAAATTCCCACACATCTGCCTGATCTAATAACTGTGTTAGACTGAGCAGCTAGGGGATCCTGCTTTTAACAATAGCTTCAGGGTAAATATTCTTAAGCCTGTAGGTGTAATGAGGGTAAATTGCTTTGCTAATATCACTACTTTGGTAACATTTTACAAAACTCGTACTGTTAATGCTCATTATGATTAGTTTCCAGATGCTTATGCAACACATTCGTTTGTTATGTTTCTTATTTGCTGTAAAATAGTTTTTTTTCCATTTTACACTTAGTTTTGTAAAGACCTCACGTAAGCTTTGTGAAGTCAAATAGATAACAATGTAGAGCATCTTTTGCTGTGTCAGGAGGATAATGTCTGCTTTTCTCGGAGCAGGAATTGCTTATTGTGAATTTTCATCTCAAATGATTGTTGTAAATTATTTACTATGTGATATCTAATCCCGAGTAGCTTTTTTAGTTTCTAGATTCATTTTTTTGTCTTCTGTATGCCTTTGTGGCTGCTAACTATCAGGACTTCCCCAATTGGACTTTATCCTATTTTTTCTCCCATACTTGCTATTCCCAAGAAGGGGACTGAGGACTCAGAAGG